>NC_141543.1:33394705-33551617 GCF_021556685.1 Rattus norvegicus | reverse complement strand
GGCTAGATTTGTATACTGTAGAGCTGACAAGAACTTTAGACATGGAATACACATGGAACGCATATACTGCAATGCAAAAGAATTTGATTGAAAATGGATAGAAGCCCTTTATTACATACCTCTCAAAAGAAAGCATGCAAAACTGCCATGGGTAAGTGAAAACATCTTCAACATTAGGAATCTTCAAGGGTATGCAAATTAAATTTCACTGTATTCCTCCCTATTAGAATTACTCCAATTACAATGGCTATTATAAAACAGACAAAAGGAATCAACCATTGATGAAGATGCAGAAAAAAGCAAACCATTCTACAAAATTGGTGGGATTGTACTTGATTTAGCTCATGAGGGGAAACATTATGGACGGTTCTCAAAAAATTAAAATTAGAACCACGCAATTACCCAGCAATGCCAGCACTGATAATATAGCCAACGGAAAAGAAACTAATAAAAAGAAATAGGTCCACTGCCTTGTTTATTGTAGGACTATTCACAGTAGCCAAGACTTAGATTTTACTTAAATACCTAACAATATATAAATATACACAGAGAAATGTGTTACATCTATATGATAGGATCCTATTCAGCCAGGAAAATGAAATCATAATACTTAAAAAAAATGGTTAAACCTGGAATATGTCATGTTAAGTGATTAAAAACCAGACATAAAAAGCAAAAACAAACAAACAAACAAAAAAAACCTGCATGGTTTCTTTCACATATGGGAATTTTATAAAATGTATCTCATAGAAGTAGACAGTAGGACAGTGGTTATCAGAGTGTAAGGGTGCGAGCATGAGAAAAGAAGCAAAGGGCAGGCCGTCAGCAGATCCCAGGTAAGAAGGCAGGAGAAATAAGCTTCAGTGTCTTATCGTACTCCCAGTGCTGACTGTGGTTAACATGAAGATATAGGGTACACTTTGGAATAGTGAAAAGAGAGTCCCTTGAATGTTCTTATTCCAAACACAGAAAGTTCATAAAGTGACAGATATAATAATTGCTGATTTTATACATCAACGTAAGTATGCACCACAATTCCTAACCATACCCTCAAAATGTATCTAAATCGTGACAGAATTTTCACTTTTTAAAATTTTTTTGAAAAATTTTTTTTTCAGACTTTTCATTCTTAAGGGAGTAAGAAAGAATGGATTTGGGGAGATGAATGGCATTAGAATTCCTGTTGTCATTTATATGAAGATAGAGGATGTCTCAAGGGACCATAGCTAGAAAATGACCCTGCCTGGAATGTAATTTCACTCTAGATTGACCAAAGACTCTCTTTCTCTGCTTGCTGTGCCTTTAACCCCATTTTCCAGTCTCTGTTAGTTCTATTCAATCTCGAGGACCCATTTCAATTCCAATTTCCTCCAAGAACTTGTCTGAAATTGTACTCAGAAAGAAATAATCCTTTCATTCCCCCAAACCCTCAATGTTGGTCTTACTCCTTGTCACTATTGTATAGGGTCTCTTTCTCTCCCTGACTCTCTTCCTCCCTTCTTCCCTCTCTTGGCCTCTCTGCTTTTCCTTTTCTTTGCCTCTCTGCCCCCTCCTCTCCTTCCTCCCTCCCTCCCCCTCCATCCCTCCCTCTCCCTCTCCCTCTCCCTCTCCCTCTCCCTCTCCCTCTCCCTCTCCCTCTCCCTCTCCCTCTCCCTCTCCCTCTCCCTCTCCCTCTCCCTCTCCCTCTCCCTCTCCCTCTCCCTCTCCCTCTCCTCCCTCTCCCTCTCCCTCTCCCTCTTCCTCTCCCTCTCTCTCTCTCTCTCTCTCTCTCTCTCTCTCTCTCTCTCTCTCTCTCTCTCTGCCTGCCTGCCTGCCTGCCTGTTTCTGCCTGTCTCTTGATTTTTTAAAAATACAATTGATTTTCTACAATGACTCTGTACAGGTAGTGAACTAAGAGAATAATAAATCATAGAAGAGACCACCATTATGAGTTCTGGTACCCACATTCCTTTCCTTTAGAAATCATTTTCTCCTTCTTTGTAACTGCTCAATTAGAGACTTCATTGTTAATCATCCCGTGGTTGTTTACAACCTTGTAATTATCTCAGGGCCAATGGAATGTGAGTGGAAGTGTGGATACAAGTTCTAAGGCCATTTCCATGAGGACATAACTACTTGCCCAGTCCCTTCTCCCTACTCTCTTGTGATAACTGGGAAAGAACGTTCTATCTCCTGTGGTCCTATGTTGTTAAGGCTCAGGTTGAGAATAGTGAACTATCCATCTTGTAACTTGAGATGACCTCTTCGAACTATCTATTTCTCTAGACTGCTCCCCCATCTTGGATTAAGCCCATTCTTCCCAGTGGCTATACCCGGTCTCCATAACAGTTTACTTGTGCCTTGCCTCATTCAAAAGATTAACTGGTCTTTCTTGGAAAGAATAGAGCTGCCAACCCTGTCCTTTTACCGGGAGAGTGACATCTACCACAAAATGGCACCTCTGGCCACTTAGGTGGCATTATAGGTTAAAACCCTAGAGGCAGCTGGGGCATCTATTCCATAAGCTCAGATTTTTGATCTTGGTTAACCAGGAGGGATAAACAAAGAGATTTGGTTCTAGAATTCTATTATTGCTGTTGAAGTTACTCTTCAAAATATTTTTAATTAGGAGTATGTTCAGTCTTCTTAAATAATGTTTTGCACTGACATTCGCTGATTCATTCTTCTTAAACCCATCATTTTAGAAAATTGTCTGTTGCTGCCTAAGCATTTTTGCCTTTGGAGATGTTCTACAAAGTTCCATTCTTTTTCTGTCATTCTCTCTTAGGAATCTATTTAGGCAATTCTGCTGAGCATTCATTTCCTGGATGAGTGTTAACAATAAAACTTTGTGTTGGTATGTTGTTTAATACTTTTCAAGGCCCTTTCATAATCTAATAGCATTTCACCTAAGAAGCTTGCAAAGTTGCGGTGCTTAAGTATTTTCACTCATGTTCATATTCCTACTCTGCAGACCCACAGCTCCCAACCAGAGTGGAGAAATGGCAGTATGGAGCTATCTGTTATGAAGAACACTGTCCTGCGTACAGGTCTTTGCTTCAGGTAATGAGATATTTTTTTGTGTGTGTCATTTCATAGAGCCTTAAAGAGGAAGAATGCTCCTCACCACTGGGAGCAGAGCAATAAATAAGACAGGCAGTATTCCTGTTTGGAAGGATCTAGTGGGCAGCATGTGAGTCACAGTTTGCCAGATGGTAGCTGTCTGTACATCTTCTCTGGGCAACTGTTGTCCTTCTGTCTCTATCATATGATTCTAATGGGGCTGGTATCCACAGAAGAAAGATAATTCGACTCTGGCTTTTCCGAGTACGGATATCTGCTCATCTCAGTGATTGGAGCACGTAAGGTCTTATGACACAAAGAAAGCCAATTGAGGGAATTAGTGGAATTTAGAATTTAGGAAATTGAAGAGACGAGCTCTTCTCTGTCACATTTGGCAGGGATGATGTCATCTTGCAGTCAACTGTGGCCGTGTCTCTTCCTACATGTATGGAGAGACAGCTTTTGCAACTTCACAGTCATGAAGAAGTATGTGTGGGGGCTGCTAGAGTGGTAGATACTGAGGAGCAGGCAGGGGTGATAATTTGGGAGGAGAAAGAATAGGCTGGTCAAATACTACGACGCTGACTGGCATATAGAATAGGCTGGTAGATAGTACAATGCACATCGACTGGCACATAGCAAGTGCTTGTAACTTAGTTACTGAGCTGAATATTACTCAAAAGCTCCTTCATCATCTGGCTGAGTTGTTGAGCAGAAAATGTGCTTGGTATTAGTCCTCAAATGAATGAATGAATGAATGAATGAATGAATGAATGAAGAGCATTGTATGACTATATTTCCAACTAGGTGAAGAGGAGTTCACAACTGAGGATGACCAATATTTTTTTTAATATTTTTTACCCATTTTCTCAAAGTATGACAGAACAGAGCAGTCATGAAGAAAAAGGCCTTACATCATCAGGCAGGTCAAGCTTCGATTTATGACTTCAGAAGCAGCTGGCTGAGCAATGTTCAGAAACCAATATGCCACCACATCCTATGAGTTTTGGGGGAGAGTAGAGAGATGTCCGTGTGCAGGCTTATGCTGGACAGCTGATGTGTAGGAAAGTGCCTGTGCTGTTTTTATCCACGATGCCAATTTTTATTGAGCAGCTTCTATTTCTTCAGACCCTGTTTCAATGCTACGGATACAGGAGAATGAGAGAGATGTAGGCTTTGACCTCAAGGAGCTTCTACCTCCATGGAATGAGCTGGCAATGCTAAAACACACAGACGAACAGCTAGTCTGAGGAAACAATCCTGGCCATGGAGATAACAGAGAAGAGAGAGAGGTGAATGGGACCTCTCAGACCACAAGAAGGCTTCTAAGGGAAGACCTATTTCTCTGAGGTCTGAATCTCAGAACCTGTGACCATTTCATGCAGATACTAATAGCACTTTTTAATCTGTTATAGAGGGAAATGAATGAGCCAACTTAGATAAATCTAACACAGTGCTTCAGGCAGAGTAACCTACAGATACAAAGACTGAGGCTTCAATGTGTTCGAGGGATGGAAAGGAGGCTCTGTAGCAGGGTATAGGTGGGCAGGGAGAATGGTGGGGGATGTGACAGAGGCTAACCTCATTCCCTAGCCACTCAAACTTCACTATGATGTCATCACCACAATAGGAGCCAGCTATGCAAGCATGAAAGGGCTAAAGCTACCTTGAAAAGCTCTCAGCTTACCAAGGCTCACTAAATGTTGTCAGGGGAGATTTCAAGTGAATTAATTTTTTAAAAAGCAATCACAGTTTGATTGCATTTCATTTCTCCTGTTGTATCTTTGCTGGTATATGGACCTGACTTAGAGACAGAGAAAGACTTCTCTCAAGCTTTCTCCATAAAGGAAGCAGGAGACAGCTGTAGAGTAAACAGAAGCTTGCTCACCAGAGAAAAGTTGGTGAACTTCATTCTTAACGAGACTAACCCATCACTCTGTACATGAACTGACACAGTGTTTTAGGATATAAATAAGGGTGCTGCCCATTAGAACCCAGAGTGACTGCTCAAACTCTCTGCTTGTGATGGACTGTAGTAGAAACCATGCTCAAGAACTTATCAGACTGGCTGTCTTTAGATATTTCTGATTTCTCTATGCAGAGTCAGTGGTAGAATCACAATGATTTATTCATGTGACTTTGAGGGTCCAGAGCCCTTCGAGGAGCAGAGGAGAATTTATCTGTGACATAGAAAAGGGTAGAGTCCAAAACTGATCAGAACCCAAGGCTCAAATCAGGACACAGTAAGACCTATTTCCTGTAAGAATGTTTTTCCTTCTCTAGGAGAGATTACATCCATTCTCATAGTTTTAGATACCACCTGCAGACTGATGATTTTGGAGTCACACTTGTAGCTTAGACCTTCCCTTGAGTAGTCAATGCTGGGTGGAGATCGTAGACATCTCTAACTTGACATGGCTCTGTCAAACCTACCCAGAATAATCTCTACTTGCTTTAACCCACATTCTATGCCTTCCTTATTCTGCATGATCTCTGTCGATTCTACAACTGCCTACCATTTGTTTCTGGTTTAGCCTTTTTTCTCACTCCCCATTCCCAGTATCTAGGACATCAACTAAGTCTTGTAGGATCTAGTCTGGAATGCTGTCTCAAATCTTTCCTCCTCATTGCCATATTGAGTCATTGCTCAATTCCTGATCTCTACACTTGGCTCATGCTGTATGTCTTCTCTTTATTTTTGTCCTTCATGGTCCATTATCTACAGAGATAGTTCGAATAAATGCAAGTTAGATTAATTATACCACCATCTCTTGACACACATTCTTAAAAGCCTTCAGTGGTTCTTTGAATATCATTTAACAGCATCACACCTGGATTACAAAGTGAAAAGTTCTATTTGCTTACTTTTGCAATTTTGCACATTGGGCATTCTCTGTTCATGTTTAAATTCTGGTCACAGTGGCTTTCAATTACACCAAGACACGCCAAGCTTATTGGCACCTTAATATATCATGTTTGGAATAACAGACCTTCTCAAATATCTCTGTGTAGTGAATTCCTTCATTCTCACCCAAGAAGTAACACCTTCTCTTCTTCCTCTACATAATCTAACATTCTCACCAATACAATCCCTTGTTACACTGTATGTTTTACTAACAGCAATTTCAAAAACGTTCAAAATTACACTCTGGTTTTATTGTAGTTGTCTATGTATTCATATTGCATTATGATCTGCAGCTATAAGAAAGGCATTCACCTTGTAAATGTATTCTCCTCCTGGCATTGAGTAGGCCTCCTCCCATGGTAACCCCAATGTTGAATGATAAATGTGTCAAAGCTTCATATTGATTGTAAAAATGAGGTCCATGCTACATTGTAGCAATCCATCTCCTACTCCAATCCTAACACAGTCCCCCTGTTTGTTTGTTTTTCTAAATCAGTCTTCATTCAAGTAGTATTTATTTATTGAGTTGAATTTGAAGGTTCTCTTTTTTTCTCTGACAGCACTAGGAATTGAACACGGCCTCACACATGCTAGGCAAGTATTCCTGAGCTATGGCCCTACCATGCACATATCTCAATAGTAAAACATTTTCATCAGTTTCCCAGACCTGAAAAAACTTGTCCAAACAATTCCTATAGGAGAGTCATAGATTACCAATGTATTTATGTACATCTACTGACTACTTGTGTGAACAAAACTTTGATTCAGGTTCTCTCATCTAATGCAAGTTAGTATGTTGGGTAAATTATTTCCTACCTCTGTTTCTCAAATTTTGGCATCTACCTCCTATACGTGTTAGCATTGAGACCTTTGATAAATCACACAATGTCTCCTGGCCCCAGGATACTCAGGGTGAAGAATAATTCCAAAAAGTAAGTTCATATCCCAGTTCCTACGATGTTTTCTTATTTAGAAAATCCTGGTAATGTTTCCTCATTTAGAAAAATTGAGGGTCTTTGAATATGGAATTAATTTAAGGATCTAGGCATAAGGAAATATTCTTGAATTATCCAAGAAGTCCTTAAATCTAATGAGAAGTTCCTTATGAGACAGAAGCCAGGGGAAATTTGAACACAGAAGTCAATTTGACCTTTCTTTGAAGCAGAGATTATATTGATGAAGCCCAAGTCAAGGGATGCCAAAAGCCAGTAGAAGCTGGAAGAGGTGACTGATGGTTTTTCTCTTGTGTCCCTAACACATAAGCATAGCTCTATGTCACCTGGAGTTTCCAGACAGCAGAACTACTGTGAAGGAATTCATTTCTGTGGCATTTTGCTACAGTAACACTAAGAAACCAATAAGCAGTTGTCTACGAGCTGCAACCCTAATAAGCCTAACTCTCTCCTTGTGGTCAGTCTCTAATGTCATCACATCTACTGAGCTCACTGGGCCAACACAATATGATTAATGTTGTGGTGTAGCAGGAATAGATGTGGTAGGCAATAGTATACAAATCCCACTACAAGCCCTCCTTAAAAGAGACAGTGTTTGCATGTTCTTTCCATGTAGTTGGCACTTTTCCGTCCCCTTGCTTCTTTTTCTTCAACCTTTCATCCTGAGCCCTCTACATGGGCACATGTGCACATGCATGTGCATGCGCATACACATGTGGGATCGCTGACACTTTCCAACTCACTTCAGATAATATAGTAACAAGAGTTCAGGAGGTTCAGTCTTGTCCTAGGTGCCTAGAACTTTGCACTTCCACAAATAATATAAAAACACTAATAGGAACAGCCATAGTGCGAGCACTAACTGCATTCCTAAAGGACCCCTTCCTCCAGGAGGACATCTGACCGGAACCAGCCAGTTACACAGAGACTTCACAATTTATATGTTTTGGACTATAAGCAATTGCTGTCCATTTTGCCATGTTGACTACTGCAGAGTCTTATGGGAAGCCAGAGTTTTGCGGGTGAACATTTTACCTGGTACCATCTACCTGCACCTTTAGGCTATATGGTGGACCAGAAGGAGGTGAACACAGCCACAAGATAAGAGTGAAATTTGTCCTGCAAATTAATTGACAGGAATTTAAACAAAAAAATCTTTCCAGGGTTGGAGGTGGAGGGAGAAAGGCACTAATGGCCAGGAAGTAGACTATCCAAAGGCTGGCTGTAAAAACTCTCTGTGGTTGCCCATGGGTGTCAGAACTCATCTATCACCTTTAGCAGACCCAGGAGTCAGGGACCTCTCTGGGGACAGACAACATATGCTGTGTCTTACCCCTGAGTGCTTTGCCTGCTACAGCAGCTGGGCCTAGACATCCATTCCACATGGTCCCACTGCATCTATCCCACAGATGTGCCAAATGCCCTGGAGGCTACCTGTGGTTGCTTGCACAATGGATTGTGCTCAATTTTTACATCAATACCTGCTTCTTTGGCTCTGAAAGCAACTGTCCCAGTTTATCCCCACCTGTGTCTCTCTGCTCCCCCGAGACAGCTGGCTTGGGTAACTTGTTTGCTCTGAGTAGCTCCTGTGGCATTTTTCAGTCCCTCTGTGCTTGACCTTAATACATGTTATCTCATAGTTATTTGCATCTCACTCTGGTCTTGCCCACTTCCTTTTGGGCCTATGACTTTTATTTCATATAGTTCATGTCTCCCCAGGTACATAGCACTCCTTCTTGCCCAGAAGAGATACTCAACGGTTTTATTATTGAACAACTACTTACTTTGTAATAATTTGGGGCAGAGCATTCTATAGCAATGGCTCTGTGAATTATGAGAAAGGAGATGGTTGGCCATCATTATTAGTGAGATGGAAATTCACTGAAGGGTGTTAGGTTAGTAATTAGGACCATTTTTTAAAATGTGTTTTAAATAGTCTTTTCCTCTCTATTGTTAAGCATCTAGGGGTTTCCTTCTGCTTTTTGAATTTAGGCCCTTTGTCCTCACAGAGATGGTAGTGCCGCGTGTTATTGCTGTCTTTCTCTAGCTCACTTCAACTCTAATGGAAAGCATCACACATCACACATTCCGAAGTGACGTTAATTAATGCTGATGCTCTTTGCTGACATTTCAATAAAAAGTGCTTAGTTAAGGGATGGAGCACGCTCTTCTAATTCTCAACACGGCTTGCAATATGAGTCGAAAATCAATGACTGGGTGACTAGATTCAGGTGCCTAATCAAGCCATTCATGAATGCTTACTGCCTAACTCTTCAGCAGGAAATACATAACTCATGAGAAGAGTGGCCAATTGGACAATAAGGCCAAAGGCCCTGAAGAGCACAGCTTTACAAAACTTGGTAGAATTTAGAGTTTTCAGTGGGAGGAATGGTTTTCTCTTTCTTCCTTTTGATTTGTGGATTCACTCACCATGCACATCCATTCAAGCTTGTTTTTTGTTTTGTTTTGTTTGTTTATTTTTTCTGATTAGGATGTTGGACATCATTGGATGGGATGCCAGTGATGTGCTGGATACTCAATTACATATCACATTATTTATTGCATTACCAAAGCAGGAAAATTGGCATGTTATAATGATGAAAATGAGAACAGAGATTACATGTTGGGTTTCATACCTTGATTTGAAGCTATGTGTACAGTATCTCAGAAAACCCTAGCATTTCAAGGTTGGGAGTCCATGTATGAACTTGGAAATTTGTCACTAAATAACTGGCTAGTACCTATCTGTTTAAGACCCAGTTTCCTCGTCTATAAAATGGAATTAAGAAAAGTAGCAATATTTAAGGGTTAAATGTGATCATAAAATATTGCAAGGCCTATAATCAAGATATTAATGATTTAAAAATAGTAATGGTAAAAATTGTCTATATGCCAGAAATTCCTCTACACATACTTTTTTTTTTAATTATCCCTATTTCACAGATTAAAAGCATAGTAAAAACTTGACATTTGGCATAAGCTAAAATGTGGCAGGATGGAGGATTTGATCCACTAACACTAACTATCGTTAGTACTATAATCCAGAGTTTTTAGTACAATGTTTTACACAAAGTCCCAGACAAAGAAGTGGTTTTGGATTGACAGATCATAGGCAATATATTCTTACAAGAGAAGAATTTTGACTGTTGCTTCCTTTTTCTCTCCCTTTATACTTGATTTGGCTAAAACAACTGGAATTAATTTCTGATCAATGCAACAGAGGTAGGTGTCTCCCCTTAGAGTTTCAGGTTTTCCTCAGTCCAGTGCAAAGTGCTCTCACTCTACCATTTAGGAAAGGTGATATCAGTTGAAGAAATACATTTAAAGCATGCACACTTCAAAGGCCAGACTTACCTTTTCCTGAAAGCTTTGAAATTTCTCTGTCCTTTGGATCCCTATAGAGCCCTCTGCCCTTGGGTTTCCTTTTACTCATTACATAGGATGATAATGGAGAATTTAGTGGACCTTAGTCCTGTTTAAGTATTATAGTCTGAGCCTTTGGTCAGACTCTCCTATGGTTCCTTCCAGGAGCTCTTGGGAGAAGCTTAAAGTGATTTTGTGCAGCTCTGGCTGCTTTGGGTTCTGTGACCCTGGATGCCTGTGATGTGTTCAGCAGCCAGGGTTTGCCTATGAGCACAAAGTCTGCCCATAGAAGCTTCCAGAGATAAAAATTCCACTGGGGACTAGAGTGCATCTACTTTTCCTGTAGCAGTTGGGATACTGCCACTCTCTGCAACTGGTGGCTTTGCTTTGATCTCATTGATCGACCAGTGTCTGTATCTCAAGTCGTTCCATGTCATCTGCTCCTCTAGACTGTGTGGAGCACCTGTCCCAGCCAATTGTAGACAGACGGAGCAACAGACACATGTCAGATCTTTTCATGTGTAGCTCTCAGTTAGTATAGAGATCACATATCTTCTGAGATTTATGCCTAATGTTCACCCTCCCCATGAGATGCTAAACTCCAGGAGGGAACAGACGGTGTTTTGTATTCACCTTTCTGTATTCAGAGTTAGCATGGTGTGGAATGCAGCAATGGTATGGACAGACAGAATAAATACCTATCTGTTCTCCTGAACTCATAAGGCCATATCTAGGGATCTAGAATAGAAACAGAAAGATATGCATTCAAGTAGATTGCAGGGAAGAGCCCAGTCATCCACCATGGCCCTGGTGATATGGTCCTCAATCAGATAAACAGCAAAGGTGGATTCCTAGTTTAAGTTTAAGTATTAGTTAGGAGAACAAAGCCCACAGGATCTTCCCAAGGAGATCTGAAACTTTAGAATTGGTAGTGCCTAGCAAGGAAGATGTGCGCAGGAAATATTTGTTGGATAAGGGCAAGCATGAGCAGCCAGGCTAGTCAAGGTTACTAACAAGCAAGGTGGAGGTCTTCTTATTTTGATAAGTGCTCCAGGCACTTGTGTGGAAGAGGTTACACCCCTCCCTTTGCTTATCTCCCTGGACATACTTCATAGCACTTTACAGTATGTGCTGGGAAACTATTTGCTAGACATACAGATGGATTTTAAAAAGCCTAAATTAAGCTGAGATGAACACCTCACGGATGGCTCCTTCTACACCAGGTAAATGCATTTTGAAATCTCCAAAGTTATGAAGACCTAACACAAATATTTAGCCTAGATGGCATGGGGCTTTTGTTTAGGGACTATTGTACCAGACACTGTTTACTGTGTCTCTAGGTAAAAATCCAGGAACATGTCAAATCCATAGCTTGTTTTCAAATCTACCTCTATCAATAGTTTGTAGTTGGTCACATTGTCCTCTAGAGGTCACATGACAACACCTAGAGACATTTTACTGCCACGAATGGAGCAGTTCTACTGCTAACTGAATGGGAGAAAACCAGCTATTTCTGAACATCATATAATAAATACATGGAACATTATCCCTACAGATGATACAATGGAGTTGAGGCTGGGATACTGTGGTCTGGACCAGTCCAAC
Source organism: Rattus norvegicus (assembly GCF_021556685.1). NCBI lineage: Eukaryota > Metazoa > Chordata > Mammalia > Rodentia > Muridae > Rattus > Rattus norvegicus. Next base: position 33,539,749 of record NC_141543.1, on the reverse strand, counting down.
ACAAAGTCAAGGGACCTGCTAAGTCCACACAAGAAGCCTAGTATCCACTGCATAAGGCATTTGAGTTCTTTTGATTTCCTGGCTGAAAGGCAACTTGCTAAAAGAATGCAGCGTCCTGAACTCTGAGTGCGTCCTTGGGGAGGTAGCTCAGGCTCACACTCGTATCAGGCACTGCAGCAGGACGGGGCATTCCCTAGTCAAAGTGACCACACTGTGTTCCTATGGCTTTCCATTTTTCTCTTGCTGTGATCAGGAGAGGGAATGGGTATCTCTATTCTGCATCTCTTGCAAACACAGCCCAGGTAAGCACAGGAGGGAAAACAACTAGAGGTCAACAGAAAGCATTCAGCTGTCTGCTCACTTCCAACTTACTTGCCTGCCTGCACCTGCTCTGGGAACAGCCTCTTCCATAGTGCCTTCCTTGTGGCACTCTCCTACTCTAAGAGCTTCTGTTGGCACATCTGGAATGCCACGCTTATAACCATCAGGTCTGAGCTTCAGTAGCTACCATATAACCTGAGACTTAATGAATCTTTGTATGTAGGAGGAAGATACCACCAAGCAGGTTTCATTACTCCCTATGTCCACTATCACCCCAATGAATACTGACATGAGGATCATCTAGTTCCAAGAACTGTATTAAGGCTGTATTATATGGTTTGATCTTCACCATAATTCATCCCCCCCCCCATCCCAAAGGTAAGTGATGCTTCCTTTAAGGTCCTACTGTTTGTAGAATAATTGAAACCTGTTGATCTAGCCTTGGAAATCTATTTTAACAATCAGAGAAAAGGAACTCTAGATAATGAGGAGCTATATTTTATTCATGTAACTCACATTTAATGAATACCTCTGTATATTTTACCTTAATTTAATGTTTACTGTGCTAGAGGTAATAAATACCAAGGTCTTTTCAATTCTATCCCTTTGGAATTCACAGAGAGTCAGAGATCAAAGTGCTGATACCTATCCTTGATCCGGACTACCATATTCTAGTGGCTTCCTGAGTTTAAAGGCTAAAGTCCATGCCAAAACCCAAACCAGATGAGTAAAATATTCTACACATGTACTTTTCCATAGAGATGAGTATGTCTATTTGGCCAAATTACCCCTAGAATAGATGAGGGTTACATGTCCTTATGACCCCAAAGATCCATTTTTAAAAAAACTGCCTCAAGTCCTATTTTTCTAGTCTCATGGTAGCTTGTACCTATCCTTCTCAGTATAGAAGAAGTCATGTTCTGAGAGAGTATGACATTTGTCCTATTGTTTTGGACCAATTTTGTTCATTATTTGGTTCCCCATGTCTCCTTCTGTAATGCTCTATAAATATTTTTTCAGTGTCCAAACTTCAATTCTTACTATGTACTAATCTCTAAGGCACTCTAGTCGCATGAGCATGTATTAGTATAACATCTTCCAAAGAAGGAAGCAGTCTTAGGAGCCCATAGAAATACAGCTTGTAGGTCAGGATTATAACTTGGGCTTAACCTGATCCCAAGTTTGAATGCTAGCCACGTGCAACTCTGCAGTCATCTAAGAGAGCATGATCAACAGTGAAGCCTGAAGACTTCAGATTCAGTCTGCTGTGCTGACTCCTCAGTTGTTTGACCTTGAGGCTACATGCCTGTTCTGTGACCTAACCTCTTTGTATATAAAATAAGAATCAAACATTATCAGGCATCTTATGGTGTTATGTGAATGGTAAGAATAGTGCTTAGCCCACTGTATGTTTCTGCATATAGACGTGTTTCACTCTCCTTTGGATTAAGAAGGGGTTTAAAGTCTATACGTTGTGCCCATCAAATTCACAGTCTGAATATTGAATGTCCAAATTTGATAGGAAATACTAAAATTTAAATGGGGGGTGATTAAAATTATGTAGCCATAATTAATACGAGGGCATGCCGCCTACATGGCAGTTCAACATATCCATATTAAGCTATCTCTGGGACTTAATGAGATCTTGTTAAATTTAATTGTCTTGTTAAATCTAAATTAAGTGTATGTTAAGGAAACTATTTAGATCATTACTGGGTTTTAAGTTGTCTGCTCAGTCTAGATGTTGAACCAATGCTGTTCTCAATGCTTCTTGGTTTGGTTAGGCAGAAACGAACTGGACATCTCTGACTGCAGTGCACCTGCCCGGGAGAGCTGCCTGGGACTAATCCACAAACTCAGGAGCCAGAAAACTGTCTTGATGTTTGCCAAGACACCAGACACAGAGAAATAGGAGGCTTTTAAAAGCATTTACATGGTACTTAAGGCAGCCTGGGATACCACAGAGGAGTCTACTCTTCTGTCTGTGGGTGACAGCTATGTGTATGAGAAAACAGACCTAGATTTGAGATTGGAACTGTATAGAAGCTGTCCAGAGAACAGAAGCAACAGGAGGATGAGTGACAGCCTTAGCTGATAGTGGAGGTTGACAAGTCCTGTCCTCTGCAAGCTGGAGAGCCGGGAGAGCCAGCCAGTTGTGTTCATAACACGAAGCCTAAGATCTGGAAGAATGGATGGTTCAAGGGTATGTGTGAGAGGAGATCTCTCTCTCTCTCTCTCTCTGGCTCTCTAGTTCTACCTAGCCTCTAAACAGATTAGAATGGGGCCATTCATAGTAGGGATAGACACTTTCTTACTCAGTTCACTTCTTCAAATGTTAATCTCTTCTGGGAACAGTCTTATAAACACATCCAGAAACAACGTTTAACCACATTTCAGGGCACCTTGGGACTGGTCAAGTTGATGTATAAAATATATCACTCTCAGGGAGGAGGACTTTGTGTAAAGCTAACTGAGAATTCAGTGACATTCCTCTGGCACAAAGGACATCTGTGTCCTTTGACATTGGATCAAGGTCAGCAGCTATTCAGGATTGGATATGAAGAAGAGCAGCTACCAGGAGAGTTCTGGAATGTAGTCGAGCTTGAATTTGTCCCTAAATAAAGAAATACAGGTACCCTCCCCCTTAGAGCGACTAAGATTTAGAAGACAGAAATACAAGCTGATTGATACTTTAGAATATTGCCCAAGAGATCTCCAGAGTATGAATTCCATTCTCTAGGGAAGATGGTGATGTCATGAGAATAATAACCCATAGCCTTGCTGGAACTTTTACATGTGCTAGGCATTTGACTAATATGCCATTTAATTCACTCTCCACCCTGTCCCCATGGGTGCTACTGTCGTTTCCATCTCACAGTCAGGGGAAGCTGGGGTGAGATGAACATATATACAAGTTGTCCAAGTTCAGTCTGCTGGAAGTGTCAGAGTCCAGATTTGGATTCCAGCAATCTGTACTCGTTATCAATATGCTACACTGTCTCTGGAGTTCACTGTGCCCTTTGAACATATTTGTGGCAACAGAACGCTGGCTTGCCTTCTGTTAGGGTAGGGGTGGACTCCTTCCCGCGTGGAGGAGTTCAATAGAATGTAAGTGAGATTAGCTTCATTTTCAAGGAAAAGAGAAACACAAATGGGGAACAAATTTACAGAGATGCATAGTTCAACCTAGTGAAAGGAAGAATCTAACAACAAATTAGAATCACAATGGAAAACAATACATACAGCTGTGATAAAAGAATGAGCAGTTCTCTAACACCCAAATGGAAATAACAAGAGGGGAAAACGGGACGTGAAATTCCACAAAAACGAAGGGACAGAGACAGAACTATGAGCATAGATTCTCCTATTCCATTCCTCAAATAAGTTTGTGTTTGTCTTTACAATACAGGACTTTGCTACTAAAAGCAGTTGCTTTTTGGTAAGAATACTATTTGGGAAAGAAGAGGAAAGAAGGGAGGTTTAATACTCTAAGTGGTTTTGGTCTTGTCATTGGAATTATGCACCTTGTACTGCTATGATTTATTAAAAGTATATTTTGTAAATGTAGAGGTGAGGATTAGATCCAGCTGTGTTCTGAGGTGTGAACAGAAGAGAATTTTCAAATATAATGCTACAGTATTGGAGAAGCGAATAGTACTTTGGAAGGAAGATTGGGATTTCTAATTCATCTTAGAAATCTATAATTTTGTCATTGCAAAATGGCTGAACATGGCAGTTTCATCATAGTCCTTATAAGGACAAACCTGGAGCATGCAATGCTAAGTTATCTGAGGGTTTACAGGGGATCCTGTACCATGGGCATGGCTTCGGTGACCTAAAATGTATGAGGAAGACTTACCTTCGATATTCTAGTTAGTAGTTATTTATTCCTCTAAATCCTGAAAACGTTATATTTAATCATTGTCTGATCCTTAAAACCATTCCCTTTTCTTAACTATTAAAATAAATTTTATTCACATTCTCAATAAGGTATAGAGACTGTTAAAAGCTTTGGCTACAGCTATTAGTCTTTCGTAGTGTTGCTTCTAATTTTATCATAAGAGGTATTCTCCAAAATGTCAAACACAGTGGGAATGAAAGGGTTTTGAAAATGTGGCAATTCGGTCTATGTAAATCTACCACATTATAAGCCTTCTGGAAAGATAGAGGGATTTGACATTGTGGTATCTGAAAGAAAGGAACACACAGCCAAGGCTACTGGATTAGGCCCATATTTCAAGAAGAAAAATAAAGTAAAAAAAGAAAAATTAAGACATATAAATAGTAAGACATTTTTTGATGATGATGATGGACATGATGATGATGATAATGATGATGATGATGATGATGATGATGATGATGACGACGATGATGATGATTGTGCACAGGTGGAGGTTAAGTCCTTAATAGTCCACCAGATGAAGCACCAAAAACCTGGCATATTTTGCAAAACAGTGAGGAAAAGTCTCACTGGAGCCATGCCTTGTCTTGCTTTGCTTTGCCTCACCTTGCCTTTCACCCAGGCTAGCCTCTAACTCATAAATACCCTCCTGCCTTTGTCTGCTAAGCATTGAGTGGTAGGATTAGAGGCTGTCACTCCCTAGCTTTTAAACATTCTTTTATAATATTATTCCAACTGTGAGAGTCACTACTGAGTATCTGAAACTAAAATAGATGTGGTTGAAGCAAAGTAAAATGGATAACACTGCTACTGCTGCACGAGCAAAAACCAAGGAGCCTGACTGAAGAGCCTGACTGATGCTCCTTCTAAAGAGTTAACTATGGCTGAGGACAAAGTGAGTTTCGGTGGAACAGAAGCATCAGGGCTGTGTTGGAGGACTTTGAAACTCTCAGATGCCCAAAAAATATCTACAAAGAAAAAGAAGAAAACACAAAGATTTGCTGCCCCCTAGCTTACATGAAGTCAGAACAGGATGGGGAGGAGGCACTTGGGAGAGTGAGAATGGAAGCAAAAAAAAATGGCTCAGGTAGGCAGCATTAAAAAGAAGCCTTGCAAACCCCATGGGAGAGAGACCTCACCGCCTGATCAAGTGGGCACTCCTGAGGCTGCAGAGCGGAGGAGACCACCAACACTGCCCACCCCGCCCACATCCCTGGCCCAAGAGGCAACTGTATAAGGCCTCTGGGTTCCCGTAGGGGAGGGCCCGGGAGCGGCAGGACCCCTGCGCCTGAGACACTACCGGAACCTGAAGGAAACAGACCGGATAAACAGTTCTCTGCACCCAAATCCCGTGGGAGGGAGAGCTAAATCTTCAGAGAGGCAGACACGCCTGGGAAACCAGAAGAGACTGCACTCTGTGCACATCCAGACGCCAGAGGAAAACACCAAACGTCATCTGGAACCCTGGTGCACGGAGGCTCCCGGAAAGAGCGGCGCAGATCTTCCCGGTTGCTGCCGCCGCGGAGAGGACTTAGGCAGTACCCCACAAGCAAACTTGAGCCTTGGAACCACAGGTAGGACCAACTTTTCCCCTGCAAGAAACCTGCCTGGTGAACTCAAGACACAGGCCCACAGGAACAGCTGAAGACCTGTAGAGAGGAAAAACTACATGCCCGAAAGCAGAACACTCTGTCCCCATAACTGGCTGAAAGAAAACAGGAAAACAGGTCTACAGCACTCCTGACACACAGGCTTATAGGACAGTCTAGCCACGGTCAGAAATAGCAGAACAAAGTAACACTAGAGATAATCTGATGGCGAGAGGCAAGCGCAGGAACCCAAGCAACAGAAACCAAGACTACATGGCATCATCGGAGCCCAATTCTCCCACCAAAGCAAACACGGAATATCCAAACACTCCAGAAAAGCAAGATCTAGTTTCAAAATCATATTTGATCATGATGCTGGAGGACTTCAAGAAAGACATAAAGAACTCCCTTAGAGAACAAGTAGAAGCCTACAGAGAGGAATCGCAAAAATCCCTGAAAGAATTCCAGGAAAACACAATCAAACAGTTTGAGGAATTAAAAATGGAAATAGAAGCAATCAAGAAAGAACACATGGAAACAACCCTGGACATAGAAAATCAAAAGAAAAGACAAGGAGCTGTAGATACAAGCTTCACCAACAGAATACAAGAGATGGAAGAGAGAATCTCGGGAGCAGAAGATTCCATAGAAATCATTGACTCAACTGTCAAAGATAATGTAAAGCGGAAAAAGCTACTGGTCCAAAACATACAGGAAATCCAGGACTCAATGAGAAGATCAAACCTAAGGATAATAGGTATAGAAGAGAGTGAAGACTCCCAGCTCAAAGGACCAGTAAATATCTTCAACAAAATCATAGAAGAAAACTTCCCTAACCTAAAAAAAGAGATACCCATAGGCATACAAGAAGCCTACAGAACTCCAAATAGATTGGACCAGAAAAGAAACACCTCCCGTCACATAATTGTCAAAACACCAAACGCACAAAATAAAGAAAGAATATTAAAAGCAGTAAGGGAAAAAGGTCAAGTAACATATAAAGGCAGACCTATCAGAATCACACCAGACTTTTCGCCAGAAACTATGAAGGCCAGAAGATCCTGGACAGATGTCATACAGACCCTAAGAGAACACAAATGCCAGCCCAGGTTACTGTATCCTGCAAAACTCTCAATTAACATAGATGGAGAAACCAAGATATTCCATGACAAAACCAAATTTACACAATATCTTTCTACAAATCCAGCACTACAAAGGATAATAAAGGGTAAAGCCCAACATAAGGAGGCAAGCTATACCCTAGAAGAAGCAAGAAACTAATCATCTTGGCAACAAAACAATGAGAAGAAAAGCACACAAACATAACCTCACATCCAAATATGAATATAAGAGGAAGCAATAATCACTATTCCTTAATATCTCTCAACATCAATGGCCTCAACTCCCCAATAAAAAGACATAGATTAACAAACTGGATACGCAATGAGGACCCTGCATTCTGCTGCCTACAGGAAACACACCTCAGAGACAAAGACAGACACTACCTCAGAGTGAAAGGCTGGAAAACAACTTTCCAAGCAAATGGTCAGAAGAAGCAAGCTGGAGTAGCCATTCTAATATCAAATAAAATCAATTTTCACCTAAAAGTCATCAAAAAAGATAAGGAAGGACACTTCATATTCATCAAAGGAAAAATCCACCAAGATGAACTCTCAATCCTCATCTTCGATTCGTTTATATACAAGTGTGCAATTTCTAGGCTTGAAAGCAAAATGATGCTATATGGTGCTGGATAGAGGAGCCTTATTTTTTATTATGGCAGCTTGCTATTTTTGTAACATGGTGATTTGGTTGAACACAATAAAGTACAGTAGTAACTGATCTCCCCCTCTTCCTGGATGAGTGAGGAGATGATTAAATGTTGATGTCAGCATCTATGAGCATATTCAGATGAGCTTCTGCTTCTGTTGAAAAGGATGCTGTGTTTGATTGTGGTCCGAAGCTTTGAAGCACTACTTGGCATCTCCTTCCTTGGAGGTCTCACTGTTTAAACATAACAGATTTGATAGCTTGTTGGTAAGGTGAGGTCCAGCTTGTCTCCACTAGGTCATCTTCATGTGAATCCGGTGGTTATACGGTTTTGTTCTAGGGATATTTCATTTTTTTAATAACGGTTTTAGCTGACATTCATGGAGAGAATGAATCCTTAGAATTGTGCCACTAGTGAAAGGAAATCCTGTCTAGAGTATGATTCTTTACAAAGCTGTGTCACACCATCCTTTGGGCCCTCTGCTGGAAAAGTAGAATCAAGTCTCAAATACTGCCTTTTAAATTGTATCCTCTAGTATTATAGATGTAGGACAGTACTGTATCATACCTCTGTGGATGTAAAATAGCTTGTACCTGCTTTATGATACGTAGTAGTGACCGTGCTTTATCAGAGCTGTTTTTAATGATGTTGCTCAGAATGTTTTCTTTCCAGATGATGATTGAGAAGCTAATTTAAAAAAAAATGGTGCCAGGTACCACAAGAGTAACAGAACTGTGCTGTTTTCTCGGGTTTTGTTTTTTTACTTTTTTTTTTTTTTAATGGAGTGTGCTGGATGTCTCTACAGTTTTGTTCAGATGACTGCAGAACCTGGAAAAGCTGTTGCTGCTGTTGATGCATAACACACTGCTATTATTGGTCTTTTTATATAAATATAAATATATATATATATATATATATATATATATATATATATATATATATACAGATAAAAAAAAAAAGAAGCCTTGGTACTAGGGATGGGGCTCAAATGGTGAATTGCTTGCCTAACCTGCAGGAAGTCTTAGATAACCTGGGTGTGGTGATTGACATCTGTAATACCAGCCCCAGCGAGTTAAGGGCAGAAGCATCAGCTGGTTAAATCATCCTTTGTTATGTAGCAAGTAAAAGGCCAGCTTAGACTACAGGAGATTCTGTCCCAAAGGAAAAACAAAAGACTTTCTGGAAATTTCTAGGAAAAGCAAGGGTATTAAATGTTAGGATTACCTAGTAAATGTTTCAGTTACCTCACGGTCAAAATTATCTTAACTGGAGTTTTGATTTCTATGGATTTAGAATTCTCCACACAAGAGGAAAAGAGTGTGAGAAAATTTAAAAGATAAACAAAAACCCAGAGATGTAGTGTGGGAGAAGTTAGAGCATGGAGAGGACCATCCAAGCAAGGATGCGGTATTAACTGCTGATGGCGAACAACAATCCCCAGAAGAGCTCTAAGTGAGCTTTCCCTTGCTCTAATGGTCTGACCTACTTCCTTCACTTCACCCTAAACATTCAGCCTTGCCTAAATCAGTCTTATCCTCCCATGTCAATCAAACCAAGATATTCTCAGCAGATCCTTCACCTTCATTCAACGTCTTTAAAGAAATGTGGGCTAGTTTGCTCGGGCCACCATCACCAAGTACCAAAAGTGAGTGGCATAAAGGAGCAAAAGCTTCCTGTTCTATCTTTGGAGGTGGGAAGTTTGAGACAAAGGTGTTGTTAGGAGTAGGAGTGGTGAAGAGCTATTTCATGCCTCTCCTTAGCTTTGGAAGCTTCATGGCAATCCTTGGAAGCCATTGACTTGAGAAAGATATTATTCTGCCTCTGTTCATCTCTCCATGGACACACCACTATCCAGCTTTCTCCTTACAAAGGCATAAAGCCTCTTGGATAATTTTATAACTGCTCTATCAAGGATAAAATACTGTTTCTGTAAAGGGCTATGTACAAAATATTTTGGGCTTGTGTAGATATTATATAATCTTTATGGTCAACGAAGATGTTTTTTGTCTTCAATCTTTTAAAAAATACAGAAAACATTCTTAGCTTATAGTTCATAAAAAAACAAAGAAAAGAAAAGAGAAAGAAGCAACAACAAAACCAGGCTTTCTGGCTATTATTGTCAGTGGGCTATGAATGGATAGTCCTTAATTGTACATGGAAAATTTTAGCCCAGTGCTTTATTTCAGATGATCTTTGTCTCAAGTGAGATGGTCAAGGTTTTTACACTTCTTAATATGAGTGTCAGGTTTTGAAATAAAGGTTCTGCTGGCATTAGATGTGACTCTGAAGTATTAAAGACATTCTAGGACAGTTTAGCTATGACACCTAATCTAACTCAGCTGAAAAGCTGTGGTGGCACATGTAGAATGTTCTAGAATCAAAGCAAAGAACTATTTTGAGGAGATGTTTCATTTTCTTTAACATTACACAACACATGCATTATCAAAATAGTACGTGGTATCCCATCAATATACATGTGAATACTTTTGGAATATAATTAAAATATATTTTTTAAAACCTTGAGAAAAGCTGATGCTATATGAACTGGTCATCAAAGAGAAATACAGGCAAACTCAGTACACTTTTATGGGAGGACATTCTGGGTTACTTCTTGTTCTCTGGGTGTGCGCTACATCAGCTTCCAATGTAATTTGCTGACGGGAACATTCTTCCCATCTAGCTTGTTGACTGAATTGGTTTTCATGTGAAGTTTCTGAGATTATCTTGACAATTAAGATTTCTCAAATGCTTGAGGTAACAAATATTGGTCTCTGTACACAAGTAGGTGTTCATAAATAAAATCTGTCAGTGGAAAACCAGCAGAGAGTGGCATATACACACTATGACCATAACTCCCCTTAAATACTTAACTCTTATTCTCTCTCTCCCTTCCTCCCTCTTCCTCCTCCTCCTCCTCCTCCTCCTCCTCCTCCTCCTCCTCCTCCCCCTCCTCCTCCTCCTCCTCCTCCTCCTCCTCCTCCTCCTCCTCCCCTCACCTCTCTCTCTCTTGGGATTTTTTTTTAAAATGAACAAAGGCTCACACAGCTAAGGTTGACCTCAACTTACTATTCAGGTGAGGATGACTTGAACACCCGATCCTCTAGCTTCTACCCACTTAGGTATAAGAATTATGGTCTTATTTTACCATGCCTATGTTCCTAGAGATTTTTTAAAAATATTGAATTATGTTTTTGTTTGTGTATTTTGTATTTTAATTAGGTATGTGTTTGTGCAAGTGAGTGTAGTGTCCATAGAGGTCAGAAGAAGTCATTGGATGCTTTTTAACTGGAGTTCCAGGCAGCTGTGAGTGCCTGATAGAGGTGCTGGAAATAGAGGTTGGGTCATCTGCAAGAGTAGTATTCAAGCACTGATCCATTTTCTCAGCCACTCCTTGAGATGTCTTTGAAACCTTTTTTTAAAACAAAGTGCTTATTTGGATCTTAAAAGAGCGTTTGTTGACTTTTCACTTCTAGGTGACTTCCCTGGCATGTAATCAAAGTTTCTTATAAGCTTCTCACTTATTTTCTCAGCTATACCATCAGAAGTGAGGACATGCATATCACTAAACAATTCTTCGTGCAGCTACAAATAAATATAACTGTTAATGGCCTTAGCTTGTTTTAAAAATCGACCTAATTTTTCTAGCATTCTTCCAATGCTTGTTTTTTAAATCCTTTGCATATTTTTTGCTATTATAATCAGTTCACTTAGAGAAGCATGTTTAATTCAATCCATCTTTCCTTCTATTTGAGAATGCTTTCTTAGATAAGTTCTACCAAGAGGAATCATTGGCTTGAAGTAAATGAACATGTTTAAGAATCTTATTTGGTTTTTAGATGTTACTTTTCCTTCTATATCTCAGTAATTGACTGAATAAAGCCAAAGGAGGATTCAGACAATTTTGCCAGAATATTGATTTTCTAATTTTCATTATTTGATACATAATATTTAAAAAGATGGTTTTTTTTTAAAGAGGCTGTTTTTTATCACTAGCCCAGCAATAAGAAATCTCTTAACAAAAATGTCCTGCAATGACTTGGCAGAAAAAGAGCTGTTGTATACTTGAATTTCTGGTAAGGCAAGCAGGCAGGTTTCAGTAAATGTGGGCAGTTCTGACTCTGGCAGGAGTTTCTAATGGCAAACAGTTCACAAAAGGACTCCTGGTCACATTCTTCAATAAAAATGTTTACTTCAAAGCGTTTGTATTTCCTTTGACTCTGGCAACTCCCTGGACATGCTCACAAATGTTTATCCCAGTCTCTGACTGTCAGTAACTACAACTCTTTCTGGGAAAAAGACCTGGATTAGAGAAAGAAACAGGCTTTCGGATATCTAACAAAGGTCTTGGGTATATTGTGACAAGGCACTAGCTTGGGATGTTAAGAACCTTTATAGTCCCAGCCTGTTCAAACACAGCTTTGAGCAAGCACCCTACTCTCTCTTTATCTTGAATCCTCTCTGGTATAGAACACTGTCCTATCATTCGCTCCCATCTTAGAGGTCACGTATACAGTTTCTCTACCAGTAGGAAGATAAAACTAATCTCCAGGATTTCTATTCATCTTTTGCTTATGCTATTATTATATAAATGTTACTACTATCCTTTTTAGGTCTACTTTTCCCCTCAGCTACATACCGTTTGAGTTTAGGAGTGTTCTAATATCCCTCATGTTCCCAGGACCTAGTTACATCTACAATGTAATAACTGTTCAGCAAATACCCATTGAAAGATAATATGAGATTTCTACTAGGAAATTTCTTTCACCAATGCCATTAAATTATTTCCTGCTAGTTCTTTGTGTACTAGAAATTGGTAGCTCACATTTTTATGCTATCTTCAGTCTTTCCCATTTTTATAAACTTTCCAAATGCAAGAGTTCACTTCTTATTTCTTTCCAATCACCATGTGCTTATGTAGGCATTGTGATAATGAGTATGATGGCTTGGAAGTGAAATGTTCGATGAATGTTTGTGGAATGACTGAATATGTGTTTCTCCATGTGATGAATTATAATCACAGCATCAGGTCAAATAGGCCTAGGGTCTTTTTTGAGATTTGAAAAATTGTGTTTTGCTTTCTCAAGCATGCTATCTAGCTGAAAATTAATCTCAGCCTTCCTTTGTACTTATATTGATTGGTTATCCACAAAGAAAACCCCGTGGACTTCACATAATCTAAATTCATTAGGAATTGAGCCAAATTTCAATACATGAAACTCGGAGCTGGGTTTTTCTTTTTAGTACAGAGATCTCTTTAATCCCTTATCTGCACTGCAGATTTCCCTCAAGCATTCTGCAGCTGATGCTGATGGATGGTCCAGAGGAGCCATGGAAATAACATAGGTGTTAGCACTAGATGGATCTTATCTCTGACTATTGTTTAGATCACCTGACAAGTCAAAACAATAGCTTTGCTCAGTTTCAGTCCCTTTCTGTCCGTAGGCATATATACATACCCACATGCATGCACACATGGACCCTCTGTACACACACACACACACACACACACACACACACACACACCCCACAGGATAGGATAGTATAATGGCTAAAGGTAAATCTTGATATTGGATAGATTTTATTTAAATTTCATCTCTGTTATTTAGAGCACTATGAAATACTAGGTTGTACTTAGTGATAGCTTTCAAAAGATAGTAAGAAATTTCACACCATATACATACATATATATATGTATGTATATACTAAGCTATAGGGATATCCTCTAACCTGAACACCTGAGAGAGACTTTCATGTCTACGCTATATAGAGCACATACTTAGCTAAATGTCCACTATTTAAAAAAACACTGCTTGAGTAAATGATGGTTTACCTATTTGTTGTAATATTAGGCAAATGTTCCAAAGAAGTAGGAAGGTACAAATCCCGTTGAGGGAATATATATTAAACACAGCACTGGGTAAGAATTCAACTTATAGGAATGATGCACAGTGAGATTAATATTTATTTCCAAAGTTAGTTGGATCATCATGTACAAGAGAACAAATGTGTTCATACACACATACAGGAGACAAAGACACTGGTTATCAATTTTATTATATAATATTTTGTTTCTTGAAGGTAGAAAATGATAAGACTTTTCCTGACAAGGAGCCAGAAAATCTAGGGGCCCACTTCTAAGGGAAACATACCAGTGGTAAGGACACAGAAACTTAAATTCCGAGGACAGAGCACACGCTTGCTTCCCTAACACAAAACATAGAAAAAAGACTGAAACCTGCTATAAAGAGTATAAGGAGAAACAAGAGCCATTTGTGACCGTCTTCTCATGGGTAAGAGATGCCATTTCTAAGCTAATCAAGCCTGCCTCTATTTTTTAACCCTTTCTTACAGAACCATCACCAAGTACACAGAGATACTGTGGCAAATACTGGGATATAGCAGGAGACCGGGCAGAGAGTTTTACAAGCTATAGGGCCTTTTCAGTAAATGTTCAGTATCTCTCTGATGAAGGCTGGGTAGCAGGGTAGCATGGGAGACCATTTTTACATGGCACAAAGGTATTTGTGCCTCAGTGGCATATTCTTGTATAGGAAAGAAGAGAGAGAAATTATCTCTCACATTTTGAAAGCTGGAAGCTGTGTTGTAGGTTGCAGAGAAAACTTGAGACAACTGCTAATTCTCTGACACTGATGGAGGCAAGGCCGACCTTGCCTTTGAATCTTTTGATGTGAGGGGTGAATTTATTAACTTCTTGCTGCAGCAAATTCTAGATCCACCTCAATGAAAGATTATATGATAGATTCATATTCACTTCTACATCAGTGGACTGAAGAGGAAGAAGACTCTCCTTTGACAGAGTCAATATTCCCTTAGTTCTCTGCTGTTGCTTTTTGTTTGTTTTATTTTTGTTTGTGTGTGTGTGTGTGTGTGTGTGTGTGTGTGTGTCTTTCATGCAATATATATTATGAGACAGGGAAACATGACTAAGAACCAAAGGGGGAAACCTCCACTTGGAATACTAGGAAGTGAAAAGGTAAAGGCAGAGAAAATCTATTAATGAAATAATTACAGAAAGTTTCTTCAATCTTGGGAAATCCTCCTTGTGCAGGAGCCTCATATGATTCTAGAAAAAAACAGGACCAGGAAAAAAATCCTTACTCCAACATAATATTATTAAGCTATTCCAAGATACCTGTAAGGGAAAAGTACAAACTTAAGGTGAACCAAAGCACTGAAGATAAGTCTATTGAGTGACTTTGTTTCCGGTCACCTGAGAGAATGAAGCAATGATAAATCAAAGAAATGAGTCTACCCAACACAGATGAAGAGTTACTTACTGGAGAAGGGACTACACCAGAGATGACTTGAATAAGAATGGTCCCCACAGGCTCATATATTTGAATGCTTAGTCACCAGGAAGAAGAACTCTTAGAAGGACTAAAAGCTTTAGGAAGCATGGCTTTGTTGGAGGAAGTGGGTCACTGGGGTGAGCTTTGAGATTTCAAAAGATCAAGCCAGGTAGCCTATGGTTCAGAAGGGAGCTCTTAGTTACTGCTCCAATGCCTATCTGCATGTAGCTAGGCTTCCTGCTGTGAAGATAATGGACTGAACTCTGAAACTGTAAGCAAGCTTCCAATTAAATGTTCTCTTTTAGAAGAGATGCCTTCGTCATGGTGTCTCTGCACAGAAATAGAACAATGACTAAGACAACGCCAAGACTCCTTGTCAGCGATTGTTAATTGTTTATATATCAGTGGAAGGGAGAGACTACATCTGTTTTGTGAGCCTGCTAGCATTTCTGTGTGGGAACATTAGTAGGGCCAATATGGAGAGGGTCTTGTGACCATGACCAAAGTGCTCTGGATGAAGATGACAATGATTATATCCAACCCAAAGAAAACAGCTGCAAAGAACAAGAATCTAAAACTTCCAGAAAACTCTAGAGAGGAAACACTTAAGACATTGTCACAGGCAACAATTTTCTAAATAATTCTCCACAAAGAAACCACACCAGGAAACAAGAGCAAACAGCTGGCAAGCAAGAATACAACTGTTGGAGTTTGCTTTCTGCTGCTGTGGTAAATACCATGACCAAAGTAACCTGAGGAGGAAAGAGGCTTATGCTTACAGACTATAATCCATCATCAAAAGAAGCCAAGGTAGGAACTAAAGAACGAGCTTAAAATGGAAACTACTTATGGGCTTATTCCGTTTGGCTTGTACAGCTACTACTTTTATCATCCATATACATCTGCCCAAGGATGGAATTGCCTACATTAGCCCTTCTATGTCAAAGAGCTCTTAAGAAAATGCGCCCTGTTGAGGCTTAGTTTGTTGCTATGCAGTGTAATGCTAAATATTGACTCCCAAGAATAGGTCTCCCTCATGAGGAAATCCTCAGGAGATCCTCCTGTTTACCAAATGATGCTATGTAACCTTGTTCCCTCCTTGAATAAAGATGCCTACAATCTATAGTTGGGAAGAAGAGAGGTAGACAAGGCTTTGGTTGCCAGATTTGGGATCTGAGGCAGAGACCATGAGAAAAAGACAGTGAGAGAAGAAGGAGGATGTCCTAGGGTAGGTGGATCTTGAGAGTATGGCCATGAAGGCTGGCTGATTGGGAGTAGGAGTGGCCCAGGCAGAACATGGCAAGTGATATTGATAAGAAAGTAAACAAAATAGCACAGAGGGTTGACATCTGCCCAGCTCTAGTGCTTTTAAGGCTTATTGTAAATATACAAATTTCGTGTCTTTTATTTGTAAACTAAATGATCTAAGATGGGTTAGAAACCCCAATTAATTTTAACTACAAGAGCCCCCCAAACATGGTCCCAAATCCATCTGATCTGGGAAGTTTTCCAGCTGAGGGTCCCTCTTTCTGGGTGACTCGAGGTTTGTGTCAGTTGATACTAACCATGGCACCATTCTAAAAAGCATTTGCATAGCAAAAGAAACCCAGAGTGAAGACCAATGTACTAAAAGGAAGAAATGAGCTGTCCGCCATTCATCTGACACGATTTGGATCCAGAGTAAATAAGGAAGCCCAAAACCTCTTAACATAAAAATAACGAATAATTAAGTGAAGAAGTAATCAGAATAGTTTGTCTCCAAAGAAAGAATACAAATATTCAGGCATATTTAAAAAAAAAAACCACTCAGTAGGTTTTGCAAACAGAGAAATGCAAATCAAAACTACAACAGGACATCTCATTCTGGTTAGAATAGCTAATAGGAAAAATGATAAAAGGTGACACATACTGACAGCTATATAGAGAACTAGAAACTCCTATGCACTGTCATAAAGAATGCAAAGTAGTATAGTCAATGTAAAGAAGAGTAGGGTCATTCCTCAAGACCCTGAAAATAGGGCTGCTACAAAATCCAGTTACCCTGTCTCTTGATGCATAGCTGCATACATCTCGCAAGTCAGCCTACAAAAGAGCTCTCTGAATGCATATGGCTTTTGTGGCACTATATAACAGTTAAGGTAGCAACCTAGCTTCCCACAAATAAATGAATGGGAACAGAAAACAGGCTTTATATAGTAAAGTACTACTTAGCCTGAAGAAGAATGAGCTCTTTTCTCTACCCACAGGCTTGAATCATGTCTCTGCTCAGGAGTCATGGGTGAGGGTAAACTGAGGTCATACATAGCAGGGTGAGGATGTAGACGTACCACAGCACTTTCAATCAAAGAGTGACTTTCCTCTTTCAAATTCCAATATTTCTCCAATAAAGTATTATCATGTTTGAGTGAGAAGCAAAAAGAATTCTGGGTGTGACTTAGGAGATTTGATGTTCATGTAGAGTTTTTCTTCTTCCTCTTGTGTTTGGAAATATATTAGGGCCTGCACGGGTTTCAGTCACTTTTTAAATAGGCAGATAGGATGTTTGGGTACACATTCTGGTTTCATAGAGACTGTTTGATTCTTAGCAGAAATAAGTCAATAGAGCCAATATGAATTTAGGTCAAGGGCACAAGTTATGACAGAGATCCTAAAGTTAAGTGGTTTTCTAATTCTAATTCTATTTTTGTGGTAGACAGGTATATACAATATATTTGATACTAAAAGTACAACCTTTAATGTGAATTTTAACAGTTTTAGTGATGAATATCAATTCTAGCTGTATATAAGTACAATAACTTGTATACAGATTCTGGGTGTGGATGATTTTGATGTGTGGTATTTTTATTTGCAAGCTATTTTTATTTTTTAATTGAAAATGGATTCTTCTCTAATACAATATTTTTTAATAATAAAGCTTATTAAAAACAAGGTCAATGTGGGGGTGAAAGAAATAAAGAAAAATAAGAGAGGGAAATGTTTGTTTTCATGAAATTTCTCATGTTTTGTATTTCCCGTTCCTTAAACTTGGTGCTGACTTTTTATCCCGCAGAAAGGAAATGCAAACCATTTCCTGAAATGATCCTCGATTGGCTCTTGACTTTTCAGTAAAATCAATTAAGTTTCTTAGAAACAATGGATTATTTCTCTAGTCTTCTAGATTTCAGATTCCTGACTGTGGTGGACTTGCTGTGATCGAGTGAAATATTTGTGGAATGCCTGCCATGCACTCATCAACTGGCTCTTTACTGAGGAGGACAAAATAAGGTCACATGGTTGACCCTGTTTCTCTTTAGTCCTTTACATTGTACTTTCAGAGTGAGCTTTCCAAAGCTCTGGCCTCATAACAGTATCTTTACACTTCACCTTCTCTTCCTTGCTAATTGAATGACACCCTCTGAGGATCGTTTGCAACATTTTTTTTTTTTTTGCTTCTGCAACGTAACACATCAAGAGAGAAAAATCATTCCCTTCCACAAGATTCCCAAGACACCCAGGGCTTTATATATTTACTTTTGACTAACCATATTCTTCAAGACTCAGATTAAACGCTATGTGTTCTAAGGAACTTTCCTTCAGTACTGATCTCTAGCCACAAGCTGTACCTTCTTTTCCCTTATTCCATACTTCCATTGTTTCTTATAATTCCCTGAACTATGAGCTTGTGTCAACAGGTTCTCCTCTCATTGTGTAAAAGCAGAAGATTCCCACGATCAAGTTGAAAGTATGTTGAGAGTTTTGCATTATGACAACCCTTCACAAAAATCATTATTTGATTTCTGGGTATATGAAACCATAATCCTGTCATGTTTTCAGGGGATCAAAAGTATCCCCTTGCTGGGGACCTTCCTGGTATCACAAGTACTGAGGTATTGGAAAAGGCCAAAGACTGATGACCTCTGACTTTGTAGTAAGTCTCTCTTACTATTTTAGGGGCCAGAAGCTGATGGCCTCTAGAAGCTTAACTCTTCTAACTTTTTCAGTTTTGTGCTAATAAGTGCTAGTTCCTTTTCTCTTACTATGTTGTGTTAATAAGTGCTTGTTTCTTACTATTCTGTGGCTAATTCTGCTGGTTTCTGGTAATAAACTGCTGGCAGCAGCAGGAAATTAAGAAGAAAAAAAGGTTTAATTGCTAGAGTTCTTTTGTCTCTGGCTCTAGGACCTCTTGCCTAGCCAGCAAGAGTTCTGGAACTTATTAACTCTTCATGAACCAAAGAGAAAAAGAAAGGAAAAGAAAGAAATCATTTACACTGATAACATGTACAGACACACAGGCACAGGCACACAGGCACAGACACACAGGCACAGACACACAGACACACACAGACACACAGACACACAGAAACACAGACACACAGGCACAGACACACAGACACACAGACACATAGGCACAGACACACAGACAACATAGACACACAGACACACACACAGTGACTGGGTCCAACCACCTATCTCAACAATGACAATTTCATAAGTGTTCATGCATATTTATATAATGTACATATACCTACACATGTATTTATGTATGTACAACCATATAGATGTATAAACACATTTGATACACGGAGCTGAGCCTCAAATGCCACACACATACATTTGGATGGATGGGCAGAATCCCTCAAGCCACCACTTTATGAATTCTTTCTTGCCTTTTTATATCTTCTTAAACAAAAATTCCTTAGAAAACTACCTCATAGATAAATTGTTACCAAAAGGGAAGTTACAGAAGAATGTCAATAGTAAGTTCAAAGCAGTGTTTTATTCTATAAGCTCATTGTAAGTTCAAAGCAACAGTTTTATATGGCCTTGCTTTATCATAGAATATACCTGTGGCTTCATCCTTGGATCTGACCTTGAATGAATGTTTTTTCTTGATCACAAATATGTCCCAAGACTATGTCTCCTCTTAATGTAATTGTGAAGGCTCATTGAATTCATTCTTATGCAGCCTTTCCTTACTATTCTATCAGGAGAGGGCACATTCTGTTCTGGGTTCTAACTTTATTACAGCTTTCTGGCAAAACAACTAAAATAATCTCCTTCAAGTTTCTTCTTTAAATAATTAGACTCAAATCAGGAATTCTATAAAGTCATCAATTCATCTAAACAGCATTAACTCATGAAAATTCATCTTCATGTTGATCTGCAGAGAATTTGCTCAATAAGGTGGACTAATGCCCAGGAATCACTAGGCTCTGTCATAGTGACAGGAAAAGCACATCAGCAGCAAGAAACAATCCTGGAATGAAGTCTCTAAGGACCCTGCATTGTTAGACCTCACCCACTGTAGGCCATGAAACATGGTGGGCCATCTTTGAGAAACTCACTTCCAATGCCTTTAGCTTTCCCTAGGTAGCTCCGAACATCCCATCTCATCAGTCAGGTCTTGATTGTTTCCTGTCATTGTTAGTTACAGTCTTTGAAGGCTGCAAGGTATCTTACTATTCTAAGAAAGTGTGTGTGTGTGTGTGTGTGTGTGTGTGTGTGTGTGTGTGTGTGTGTGTGTATTCTCTTTTCCAACTAAGAAGGTTTTTAAAGGAAGCATTTAAAAGGCCAATGACTATAGACATAAGTGGACTGTGTCTTTACCTATCCTATTGTGAATAGTTTGATATAAAACAGGGATGATTTTAGATGATTCTTTACAAGACCATAAATGCCTTGAGATCAAGGGTTATATTTTACTTTTCTCCCTGCCCTTTAAGTTACTAGCATAGTGCCATGCTATTGTCAAAGCAAAAACCTTGTAAAATGTCTGTTGGGGTAACTTTTGAAAGGGAAAAAGAACATACTATAGTTTCTTTCCCTAAAATATGTCATTGTTTTGAAACACAGCAGAGCTTCTAAAGTATGATTAAGTCTCTCTACCAAGACACGTTTTTCTTTAGTGAAATTATAGTAAATGTAACATTTTTTTCCTGCTAGTCATTAAAATATAATTTGTTGTTAGTGATACTCTCTCAAGTCAATAATCCCTAGCAAAGAAACCATCCTACAGAAAACAAAGACATTGCCTTCAGAGGAGGAATGTAAGTGGATACAATTTATTACTTTAAAAATAAATATCCACCAATCTGCTTCATGCCTTAGCCTCAGAGAACTTTTTGTTTTTTGAGTTATCTCTCCATGATTAGTCTCATGGTTTCCTTAAAGACATTCCTATATTTACTATTAGTTTACTAGAATGGATTAACTACTCCTGTTCATAAAGGTGTTTAATGTCTCAAACATGTGCTCAAAGTTATCAGAGCCACATTCTTCCACATCAGGATTTGGTGATGCACACTGAGATTGTGGGAACATTTAGAAACTGAGTTCTCTCACTCAACCTCATGTTAGATTTATAGGATTATGTCAAGACTTAAAGACAACTTTGGTTGTCTTTCTAAAAGAATCTGGTATGCTCTTTAAAGCCTCAGGTTTCTAAAGAATATTTTATTAATTCATAATGCATTTTCTGCTTCTTGCAGCATCAGTTTGTAAAATCGCATGGTACAGTTGGTACAAGATATTCTTTATATATTTTTTAAAATAATTTTTAAGAATTATCCTTTCATATATTATACCTTGACCAAAGTTTCCCCACCCCCTCATCCCTCCAGCCCTTGCCATTTTCCTCCTCTCTATTCCAGATCTCCCCTACCTCCCCTTTCCCCTGAATCTTTCCTGCCTTCCAATCCCCAGATTTCCACATCTTTTCTTAGAACAGAGCAGGCCTCACAAGGACATCAACAAACCATGACATAACAAGCTACAATAAGACCAGGTACATACCATCACATCAAAACTGGACAAGGCAATCCAGTAGAGGGAAAAAGGTCCCAGAAATAGGCAAAATGGTTTCTCAGAAAATTGGAACTCTATCTACGTTGAGACATGTCATTGTCTTGGGCCTGCCCTCCTGGGTCATGCCACTCCTTGGGCATATAGCCAAAGGACACTTCATCCTATCAAATCCTCAGCTATGTTTATAGCGTTTTTACTCATAATAGCCAGAGACTGGAAACAACCCAGATGTCCCTCAACCAATGAATAGATAAGAAAATGAGGTACATTTGCACAATGGGGGATTACTCAGTTGTTAAAAACAATGACATCATATCATGATTGGAATTTTCTTATATTGGATATGTTATTCCTGGGTGTAGAATTTATCCTTATCCTTGTTCTTGTTAGAGTAATCCAGTGAATGTAAGTAATCAGGCCTAAATAGATCATCAGAATGAGGTGTGGAAATAGTTCTTAAATTATAAAGTGGGAATGAGAAGAATCTCAACAGGTAAACAAATCTTCATCTGTCATGCAAAACCAACCACCTTCACTTTCCTGGTCACGTACCATTCCAAGTCTGCTCTGAGAACCTCACAGTATTTGACTGAGACTTTCAAGGTCTAGAATTGAATGAAACAAGCACTTTCATGATGCCAAAGAAACTTTTTTTAAAAAAAGAATGTGTTTTTAATAAATGGTACCAGTCTGTTGGATAACAAGCCTTAAGGAATATTATTTCGCTAATTAAAATAGATTCAACTTATTTTATGTACAAGAGAAACTAAATCAACATTCAAAAATGTGCATAAAAAAATCTTTGCCAGCATCAGGAGGAAATATTGGCAAAATTTTTCTAATTTGAACCTGTGAAGTAATTATAACTAAAAGTTTAGATATGAAAACAGTAATAAATTCACTATATGTGGCAAATCACCTTGAGACAAATCAAAAGACCAATTGCAAATGGAAAGTATTCCTGACACACCACAGAAAAAGTTGAATGTCCTTAACATATAAAAAAATTAACACAAGTAGGAGTGTAGAAATAAATTATAATTCTGTTGACAAATGGGCAGAGGGAATAAATATAAAACATAAAATCATAAAGACATGGGGCTTGATTTATATGAAAGGGCAAACAGCTTCACTTACAGTGAGACAAACACTAGCTACAACTCATTGAGATGTTATTTCTCATTCTTCAGATTGACAAAACTTCAAAGCTTGACAATATAGTTTGCTCAATGGGCTGTGGGGAAATAGGCTCCTATAGGCACTACTAGGAGAAATACAAACATGTGGAAGTCAGATAACAATTTCAGTGCTTGATTCTATCCATCTACTATAAGTTCTGAGGCTTGAATTAAGCCATCAGGCTTGGGGGCAAGCTCCTTTTTTCTGAGCCATATAATTGGTCAGATAACAATGACTACAATAAAATGTTTCCCTCAACCCAGCAATCCCAGTTCTAGGAATTTATGCTGAAGACACAACCTTAATAGGAGGACATGTCACCATTCTATTCATTCCAAGGGCATCTGTAGAAACTGCTGGAAGATGTAAGCATAGGAGACTGGCTGAATAAATGATAGGACATGCGTTCATTGATCCGATCATTGCCTAGCTGTGAGTAAACAGGGTAAATGGTTCATTACATAGATTGAGCTATCTTTGAGAAGTTATTATTAAATGAAAAAAGAAGCTTTTTCAAAGTTGTTACACATTATGTCGTGGAAAAGACAGAAGGGGTAAGGAGAAAATATATACACATTTACTTAAGTTTATATAGAGAGAGGAAGAATGAGACACAGAAATACTTTGGCTGGTGGCATAGGATAGGAACAATGGAACAGAGTGTTTCAGGGCACTGTGACACATCTCTGTGTATACTTGTGCATAAGTTTTGATGGAGAAGTGTGTCAACTCTCTGAGACCCAGCGAAGGAAGAAAACATAAGACTACCAGCATCAGATAGCAGTTATATGGACATGTTTACTCGTATAGAAACCATCAAACTATATGCTTGAAATTAGTTCTCAGTGTGTATGTGAGATAAATAAAATATTATATAAAGCCAATCATTCTGAACAACAAATCTAATGAATTTCACATCAGATGTTGAACTGTCTTTCAAATTGAAGACAAACTAAATGTAGTGTTTCTATATACCCAAGGAAGTATAAGACCCTATAAGAAAGTATAGTAGCGAATACTATGTGTTCCACTTTCCCTATATACTCATTATATAGTATAATTCAACAAAATCACAACATTCTACTTTATAAGGCTTATTTAAAATTTATTATTTCTAGAATTTTCTATATAATTTCCTTGGGTTAAATTTGAGTGACATAAGTATGATCATAGAAAGGTGAAATGACAGATAAGGGACGACTACTGTCCTTTTCCTTCAACACAATATTCACTAGTCTGTAATTATGACTTTATGTTCCTACATCTCTGACTAGATTGGGAAATTTGGAAGGAGATGGACATATCTTATTTGTTGCTAATTCCATATTTATTCAAACATGATATATGGAAAGTATCTAATTCTTGCTTAAATAAAAAAAAAGGCAGGAGTGGTCTAGAAAAATGATCTAGTGGTTAAAAGTGGTTATTGCCCTTGAAAAGGATCAGAGTTCAGTTCCTAGTACGCAAACTAAGTGGCTCTCAGATGCCTGTAACTCAAGCTTCAGGAGTCTCTGACATCATCCTCTGGTCTCCATGGGCACATGCACTACTCCTAGCTACATAACCCCTCCCCCTCCCCTTCTGTCTTCCCTTCCCTCTCCCCCTCCATCTCCCACTCCGCCCCCCTCTCTCTTCCCTTTCCCCTCTCCCTCGCCCCTCTCCGCCCTCTCCTCACACACACCAACTTGTACAGAGTGAGGGGGCATGTAATTAAAAATAAAATAAATCTTACAAAAGATTTATGGGTGAACTAAAATAGATTCTGATTCATGTATATTTCTTTCCCCACCTTATTCAAATGCTTCAGTAACACAGCTCTCATCTCATATATAGATTCTTCTTTGACAGATTCTCATTATTTATGATTATTCATACCCAACCCCAAAGATAGAACATTTATAAAGGGAAGAGAACACAAACTATACAAAACAATGATTTTTCTTTTTACTATCTACATACGCAGATTCCAACATTACGCAGTGTATAGCCCATGAGCCAGTCAGTATCAGCAGATGAAATCTACAGAAGCTGAAAATAATTTGAGTTTGACTTGTTTTTATTTTTCTAGGTCCTTGATAGATATCATTAAATTATTTTTTTGCATTCTCTGAGTTTTTCCCTTTAGGTAAACACTCATAGCTATAAACTTTCATTTTACACAGGCAAATCTAAATTAATAGGCAGAGGGAAAATAAAGGACGGGCAGAGATAAATTAAGAAGAGACTAAAAGGGTTGGGGATTTAGCTCAGTGGTAGAGCACTTGCCTAGCAAGCGCAAGGCCCTGGGTTCGGTCCCCAGCTACGAAAAAAAAAGTGCTAAAAGAAGAGACTAAAAGAAATACTAAAAAGAAGAAATAAAACATAATTTGCTCTTGGAAAAGGTAAGTAAGATTGAGAAGTCTTTGTTCAAACTAACTAAGATAAAAGACGACAAATTTATAAAACTAAGAGGTGAAAGGGGGACATTATAGTTGATACTAATGAAATTCAGAAGATCATTATGTAATATTAAAAGCTTACATTCTACTAAACTGGAAATCTAGAAAATTAGATAGATTTCAAGACACCTGTGACCTACTGAAGTTAAATCAACACAATACAAACAAACTAAACAGGTGTATAAGGAGCAGTGCAACTGAAACATTAATAGTGTCAGCCAGAAAAGCTTCAGGGTAGATAGAGTCTTTATTGAATTCTACCAGTTCTTAATACACACACACACACACACACACACACACACGAATATGATAAATCTCTTCAAACTTCTTAAAGGAGAAAGGGAAGGAATGCTATAAAATTCAGTTAATGAAGCAAGAATTACCTTGCTTTCCAGGCTGTATAATAATATAACCACGAAGGCAAATGCTACTTCACTTTCCCTGATGACTAGACATCTGTCTAGATGACTGGACAATTCAAAACTGAGTTGAATGACACACTAAAGAGATCATACAACATGATCAATTTCATTACATTCTAAGAGTGAAAGAACAAGTCTACATGTGAAATCACTCAATGTAGCTTAGTACATAAATAGATGTAGGGACAGAAATTACAGTTATCACAGTGGAGTTCAAAAAGTATCTCTGACACCTTTTTAATCTTTCGTGATAATATCCCCGATGTGAGTAGGAAGGAAAGAAACATACCTCAACATAATAAATGCTACATATGACAAATATATAAGCAATATAAAAAATGAAGAAATATTGAAAACATTTGCTCCAAAACTAGGGATGCTAATGAGGTTGTCTTTTTCTTCTTCATTCTTGAACAGAGTGCAAGGGCTGTTAGCTAGAGCAATTGAACAAAGGAAACAAAAGGGATACACATAAGAAAGGCAAAACCCAGATGGTCCCTTTATTTGTAGATTATATGACCATGTATTCAAAGTCTGTGAAAGATGGGGCTAAGAAGATAGTTCTTTAGATCAAGTACCAACATGTGGACCTGGGTTTGATCTTCAGAAGCCATGTAAAACAGCTGGCCATGACGACATAGTAGCATATAGCCATGTAATTTTAGCACTGGGGCAGCACATGCTGACAGATTATGGGACCTGCTGACCAGTCAGCTGAGCATAGTTTTCTAGTTCCAGACCTTATTCTACCAGCAAAAGAAAGACAGAGTCTTCTGGAATGACATGAGAGATTGTTTTCTGGCCTTTGCACATATGTATATAGCTGTTCATGAGGTACTTTCACATGTGTATGCACATGTACACACACACACACACACATACTCAATTTAAAATTAAACTACAGAACTTTAGTAAAAAAAACAAGCATGCTACTAGCACAAAACAGACATGCAGATTAATGGAATTGATATTCAGAAATAAACCTATGCTGATTTCTGACAAATGTGAGACAAACAAACCAACAAATCATACATTAGCTTCTTCATATATAGCCTCTTCAAGGAAATAGTATTGGGAAAATCAATTATCAATGCATAGTAGAATGAAACTAGATTGACACCTCTGACCTCGCACAAAAATGTATTCAGAATGGATCAAAAGACATTAGTGTAAGACATGAAACTTTGAAACTGCTAGAGACAAACAAAGGTATTGACCTTTAAGGTATAAGTATAGACAAAGGCTTTCAGGAAAATACTTCCAAGCAAGAAATAATGGCCAAGCACTGACCAGTGGGATTTTATGAAATTAAAAGAAACTTTTGTACAACACAGAATACAAAACAAAACAAAACAAAACAAAAAATCCAGCATGTAGAGACATCTCACAGAATGAAAAAAAATATTTGACAGCCATGTTTCTGACTAGATTTTATATATATGCATGCATACATATGCATTTTTAAAAGAGTATACATGGAGTGGTCTGAGGCCTCTGGCACATAAGTAGCAGAGGACTGCCTTACCTGGCTTCAGTGGGAGAGGACACACATAATCATGTAGAGAATTGATGCCTGAGGGAAGGGGAGTACTGGGGCTGGGGGTTGAAGTGGGGATGGGTTGATAGGTGAGAGTGATAGGTGGGTAGGTGGTAGGGTGGGGGGTGGGGGGTGGGTGGTAGGGGTGGGAGCCACAGGGTGGGAGGGTGGGGGTTGTAAAGATGGGAGGGAAGGGTGAACACCCTCTCAGAGGTAAAGGGGAGGGGGAAAGAGGGTGACAAACTCTGGGAGGGGGACCGGGAAGGGGAGCAACATTTAGAATGTAAATAAATAAAATCATTGAATAGTAAAAACTATGTAAAGTCTCACACAAAATTATAAAAAGATTTTAGCTTAAAATTGTGTGAGTGTGTGTGTGTGTGTGTGTGTGTGTGTGTGTTTTCATGGAAGTCAGAAGACAGTAGCAGTCGTGGGAATCAGAGTATAGGCTGCTGTGAGCTCCCTGGCATGGGTTCTCATGTAACCCAAGACACAGAACAATGATTTAGGTCCTAAAGATAAGGTACTGAAGGCCAGATTCTCTGGGTTCTAATTTTGGCTCCACCTCTTTCTTCCACATCCTGATGGATAAACTGGTCCATCACCATGGTCATGCCACAGAGTTAAATGATAAATGTAAATGACCCTCTCTAGGCATGGACTAGCACTGGCAGGAGAACTCAGTGAACATTATCTATTCTGGTGATTTCCAACAAGATCATCTTAATTCTCAGAACAAGTGGTGAAGCCATGACATTGCTTTCTTAGATTGTAGATAAGGAGACTGGAGCACATGGGCAAAGAATTTTAACCCTTGCCTTACACAAAGATTTTCAATTAAATGTCTACTGATTCAAGTAGAGTAGTTTTGACAGAAGGCTGGGCCTTTTTCATAGACCATTACATGAAAGTCAACATACAACTTTATATTCTGATTAGGGGAATATTTTTCATTATTGTTTTCTTATTAATGTTTTAGGTGTCTAGATTAGTAATCATGTCATAAGCAATAAATAAGCTGATGAGTGCAGTCTCTGACATCATAGCATGACCATGTTGGTGCAGTCCCTTACTCAAGTCTTCGCCCTCCAGAGTGCCACACATCCCATCCTACCACGCCATGACATGTGGAGAGGGGAACTTGGCATCTGCCAAGATTTCATTCTGTCCAACTGGGTTTGTATTTTGTACAAGACCAAAGAAACACGGTGTTCCATTTTTTCCTTCTTAAATAGAGTAAGTAGTCAAGCAAGTCCCTAGAGAAGTAACAAGATCTGATTGAATTTTTCAGTTTTTTTTTCTGTTATTCTATCAAGTTCACTTGACAGCAGAGGACAAACTGCCTTTCAAGTGCTGTAAGTGAACGCATCAGTGATTCCGAAGGAAAAATGCAGGTTATTAAGTGGGAACAAGTCTCTCTGAATATATTTACACCAACTCAGGGAAACCATTGTCCTCAGAAACCTCTGTGACAATCTATTTTCTAGTCTCGGTAATGCTTTAAGTCTGACAGATGATAATAAAATACAGCGAAATTACCTTTGAGCTCTGAAATGTACATCAGTCTCCACACCCTTCATGTCTTGATTTTTTATTTTTCCAACACAGCCATCTATTTTCAATGTTATTCCCAAGCACTTGAATTTGATGTCAGGGGAATAGAGCTACTGGTACCAAAGTCATACTCATAGGGAATGCAGAATTTATTGTCTGTATATGTATATACCTATGTACAATGCACATGCACCAACACATATTCAGAATCAGCAGGACCTTGAACCTCGTTGCTTTCTTCATTATCATCTGACAAATGAACAAATAAAATATACTCTAAAGATCATAAACTTTGAAATCGGGCTTGATATCAGGCCCAATCTTAGTTGGCTTAGCGTAAGTTGATGACTGCTGGTGGAGAGGAAGAAGTCAGTTTCCTTCAGGGATGTGGCTCCTGGTAAGATACTCGTGTTCTTAGCTGGATAGTGCCACACCCATGTGCATATGAGCAGCACCAATTGGACTTGGTGGGTTATAAAAAAAAAGAGGACAGAGGGATATGGGGGAGGGAGGAGTCTGGATATAAACAAAATACTAATTAAAGTACATTGTACACATGTATGCAATTGTCAAAGAATAAGTTGTTTTAAAATCAGGTTTGAGGCAATGTGTACGTGGCAAGGACATAATGAATTCTGAGGCCTATAACATTCATGTTCGATGTCAGTCCTCCTTTTTCTTCTATGATGGCAGTGTCGTTGTCACTTTGTAGATGAGAAAACTTGGGGTAAGGAGATAACACAGGGTTGGGGAGATAACTCCATTGATAAAGTGTTTACTGCTCAAGCAGGAGGACCTGGGTTTGATCTCTAGAACCCATGTACAAAACCAGCCATGGTGACGAGTGCTTGTAATTCAAGCATTGAAGAGGCAGAGATAGATAGATCTGGGGCTATCTGGCCAGCGAGCAGCATAATTGTGAATTCCAGGTCCCAGCAAAAGATCCTTCTTGAAATAACCAAACAATAAAAAAGGAACAAAAACAAAAATAAGGTAAATGACTCCTGATAAGCTCCTGAGATTTACCTCTGGTCTTTAAGTGCACACACACACACACACACACACACACACACACACACACACACACACATACACGAGACACACGGGGGGGTATGGATTAAACAGATAACAAAAGGTTAGAATCGTGGAATTGTATGAACATAATGAAGCTTTCTTCAGTGTCTCAGCCTCTTATCCCTGGTACAGAATTTCAATTGTCTTACTTTTTTCTATAAATGAAAATGTGAATACTTATAACAAACGAATCTTAAAATTACCCTCTAAGAGTGCCATAATGAGAACTTGAACAAGATTTCATTAAATTTTAGAGGACACTGAATTTGTACCCCTCTTTGTAGTTAAGAGATCAGTCATGGTTATGGCATGGTTATAGAGCCAATAGAAGCTAATCATAGCCAATGATATTTCAGAACAGAGTCAAGATAAGAAGAGATAATGTGTCCTATCTGAGCTGGTACTCAGTTGTCACCTGCTCACCATCGTCTCATCCAGGGTGTTCTGAGCACTGTCCTGGTGTCTGTCTTCACTTTGAGGACCACAGCAGTTCATAAAGTGGCAGGGTAGATTTCTACATGATGCTGTTCTGAACTTAAGAGACCAGAAGCCTCATCTAAAGCCTTGTTTAAAACAGACCTTGAGTTACGTTGATTTTGGTGTGTCTGGGTTAAGGGCCCAAGAGGTTGCATTTCTAACTGGTTCATGAGGAATTCTAGAATATCTGGATCAGAAACCACATTTGGAAAAACCACTGTCCTGAGCTATACTTGGCATATATATATATGTAAAAAGTTTACCATCGAGCTTGTTAGTGGGGCATGGAGCTGGCAGTTTCATTGAATTGACCCGATGAGACAAAGTGATGTAGAGAAACAAACAAAAATCTGAGCACAATGAAGCTCCAGAAGGTTTAGCCCTTCAGAAGCAAATGTGAGAAAGAAGAAATTAGTAGGAATTGTTAGACATAGAGGTTAACGCAGGACTGTCTAGCTAAGTTTTACCTTTAAGAGAGTGAGTAGATAAAACCAGCTTTGGAAGTCCAACCTGCATGAATTTATGTGAGTCACAACCGTTATTTCTTATCATGTGATAGGTGCTATGGAGAATGGCTACATAGTAAATCCAACAACCCTGGACTTAGGGCCTCTGGCTCTCGCATTTTGTGTAAGTAACCCAGAACTCATTTCCCTAGATTTCAGTTTCGTCTCATTTAAAGCAGACATCAAGCCCCTTGTCTTCTTCCTAGCTCTATTCTTTTGGAGTGGCGGCCTTTTTCAGACAGATTTATTAAAGCCATGTGCCTTAAAAGATAATGCTCCCCTTAGCATAAGGAGAATATAGTTTGAATGTAAACTCAGCATGTGGGGCTCAATATTCAGTGACGGGGCTATTAATCCATGCATATGTGTACTTCGCTGCTACATTCTACAAGAAGTACACTGGGAAGTCTAAAAGATCCCGACTCCTTCAAGGTAGATATCTAGCATCACTAGGTTGCAAGCTGAGGAAATAAAATATCTGACACAGTTTTAAAAAGCCATCGATGGCAATGAAATGAGGAACTCAGTCGGTGTTATTAAGGGTAATTATAGTAACATGTAGAAAGAAAACAACATCTGTGGTTTGCCTGACTAATAGCTTAATGTAACAGCGAATGTATTAATGGAATAACACTCCACATGTGCTCAGACTGCATTTGCAAGATCTGGAAACAGAGAGGCAGGGGAGAAGAAGGAAGCAGGTGCCAGATCGTGACTGGAAGTCACGCTCCACTTTGACTCCCGTGGTCAGAATTATACAGCCAGTGTAGAGAAAAAGTTACATCTTCATATGTCCATTTCTGGAGATGAAGCTTTCAGCTCCTCAATAATTTGCTTTCAGAAATTAACCTTTCACCTGGTGGTTCAGAGATGCAGTGCTCACCAGGCTAATGGCACACCAAAGAAGATCTGGGTTGAAAGCGATCATCTGAGAGACCTACCTGTGTGCACAAAGCTTGTCCTGCAGGACACAGCTAACACATATATACAATTTAAAACAACAGCTTTTTCCTTTGAACTTAGGGGAAAGCCAGAGTCCCCCAGCTATTATTTGGAAACTCTGCAGGGTGCCAGCTTCCCAGTTTATCTTGAGGAAATTGAGAAGCCATACAGAGATCTCATTCTATTTCTCCAAGCTGTCCTTTCTTTCTATTTGAGAACAGGGCTCTAATTCCATTTGCTTCTGCAGGCTACACCGGTTGAATGCAGGATATATTATTTATCATAAAACATGCTCGGGCACATCCAAGCTGCAAGCTCTGTCACACAAGGAAGTAACATTTGCCTTCAGCTTATCATAATGAAATCAATTGCAGAAAAAAAAAAGATAATACAATGTTCTATCAGAGAAGGGATGTGAATCGTGTGCCCAGCAACCCAAATGAAATTTCTAACACGGTGTTAAAAATGTAGTCATATGATGGGCCTGACTCAGAATTCAGAATCCATGATGCTAAGAGGCAATTATCCTGACATTGTATCTGTGAAGGCAAAGAGCTTTTACTTACCCAGCAAAGCTGATTGTCCCTACCGAGCAGACTCCATTAGAAGGTATGGAAAACAGTCCTTGGGAGTGGTGTAGTCTCTGCCATAAAGCATGGTTGAAGTTTTTCTCTTTTCTATGGCATCTTTCATCTCTCTGATTATGTCAAGGCAAGGCCTTAAGCTAACAGCAATTTGGTAACTCAGAGAAGAGACACAGGAAAGAAATAACCACAGCCAATGCAACAAAAGGCGACAAGGAGCTGCCTCACCAGACCCAGGAGTGAAGAGAGAAGAATGGCAAGCTTGTGAGTGTGGGGCCTG
This sequence comes from Rattus norvegicus, assembly GCF_021556685.1. Taxonomy (NCBI): domain Eukaryota; kingdom Metazoa; phylum Chordata; class Mammalia; order Rodentia; family Muridae; genus Rattus; species Rattus norvegicus. The sequence goes on along the minus strand of NC_141543.1, from coordinate 33,507,081 downwards.
GGCCAGAACAGTGAAGGCTGTGTTCTCCTCTCGGCTCCACATGGAGAGAGTAGCATCACTGTTAGATGTGGCTCATGCATTCATTTCTCCTTTCTGTCAATCAATGAGCTAGCCATATAGAAATTCCTAAGGGGTTTCATTCTCTATGCATGGTACAAAAATGACTTTGCCCATTATGTTTGGAGCATGTAGTTAAGTGTGGGACAATTATAACCTTGTTGTTCTCATTTGGGGGCCTGGAATGGAATTCAGTTGCTGGGTTTCAAGAGCTCTTAAGGAAAAAAAAAGACTTTTAGCAGTGACTTTTATGTGTGTGCGGGTGATGAATTTGCTCTCAAAGCTTCAGAAGTGTCATTCTGCAGTAGTCATAGTTCCTGCTGATTACTGTCTGATTATATCAAATCTGAAGAGAGGGGCCAATATATCATACTTCAGACATACAAAAAATCAGGATTATTTATGGGTTTAATGATAGCTTCAATTCATGTATGATCCTTTTGCTGAGTTGCTTCTAACCAAACTAGATGGGGTAATGAAGGAAGTCAATTGTTAGAATAATGGATAGGTATTGATGGACCCATAAACAACAGATAAAGAAGAATAGTCAACAAGCCTACCTTGGAGATTGCAAGAGGAGTTTGGGACTCAGAAGATATGGGAAGAAACAAATATCTCATGCCATAATTGCTGAGGAATTGGTTAATTTTTTTATGTTAACTTGTTGTGACCTCGAGTCACATGGCAAGAGAGAACCTCAATTGAGGAATTATCCAAATCACATTGGCCTGTGATCACGTCTGCGAGAGATTGCCTTGACTGATGGTTAACAAAGGTGGGCCCAGACCACTGTGGGCAGCACCATCCCAATGTAGGTCTAAACAATGTCAAAAAGCTAGCTGAGTATAAGCCCATGAACAAGTGAGCCAGTAAGGAGTATCCCTCCATGGTTTCTACATTAGTTCCTTCTTGAGTTTCTATCCTGACTTCCCTCAATGACGGACTAGAACTTGAAATAGAGGTCAGATAGAACCTTTCGTCCTCTAAGTTGCTTTTGATATTGGTGTTTATCATAGCAACAGAGTAAAAGAGCTGGGTTAGTAATTGTGAACTTTATATTTAGTTAGGTATCTTTTCCAGATAACAAAGTAGAATTCTGGACATAGAAATTTACCAAAGGAAAAACAACTTGTAAAATCCAAATAGCTGAGAATTCCTCTAGGACCAGGCACTTCCTGTGTTTACCGGGAATCCCACACACGCGGATCCCGGCCCGCAGCAGCTCTCTGCTCCCAGACCCCGTGGGAGAGAGACCTCACGCCTGGTCAGGTGGGCACTCCTGAGGCTGCAGAGCGGAAGAGACCACAAACACTGCCCACCCCTGCCCACATCCCTGGCCCAAGAGGAAACTGTATAAGGCCTCTGGGTTCCCGTGAGGGAGGGCCCAGGAGCAGGAGGACCACTGCCCCTGAGACACTGCCAGAACCTGAAGGAACAGACCACATAAACAGTTCTCTGCACCCAAATCCTGTGGGAGGGAGAGCTAAACCTTCAGAGAGGCAGACACGCCTGGGAAACCAGAAGAGACTGCACTCTGCACACATTACTGATTCCAGAGGAAAACACCAAACGCCATCTGGAACCCTGGTGCACTGAAGCTCCCGGAAAGGGCGGTGCAGATCTTCCTGGTTGCTGCCGCCACAGAGAGCTCGTAGGCAGCACCCCGCGAGTGAATTTGAGCCTTGGGACCACAGGTAAGACCAACTTTTCTGCTGCAAGAGACCTGCCTGGTGAACTCAAGACACAGGCCCACAGGAACAGCTGAAGACCTGTAGAGAGGAAAAACTACACGCCCGAAAGCAGAACACTCTGTCCCCATAACAGGCTAAAAGAAAACAGGAAAACAGGTCTACAGCACTCCTGACACACAGGCTTATAGGACAGTCTAGCCACTGTCAGAAATAGCAGAATAAAGTAACACTAGAGATAATCTGATGGTGAGAGGCAAGCGCAGGAACCCAAGCAACAGAAACCAAGACTACATGGCACCATCAGAGCCCAATTCTCCCATCAAAACAAACATGGAATATCCAAACACACCAGAAAAGCAAGATCTAGTTTCAAAATCATATTTGATCATGATGCTGGAGGACTTCAAGAAAGATGTGAAGAACTCCCTTAGAGAAACACAGGAAAACATTAATAAACAAGTAGAAGCCTACAGAGAGGAATCGCAAAAATCCCTGAAAGAATTCCAGGAAAACACAATCAAACAGTTGAAGGAATTAAAAATGGAAATAGAAGCAATCAAGAAAGAACACATGGAAACAACCCTGTATATAGAAAACTAAAAGAGGAGACAAGGAGCTGTAGATACAAGCTTCACAAACAGAATACAAGAGATGGAAGAGAGAATCTCAGGAGCAGAAGATTCCATAGAAATCATTGACTCAACTGTCAAAGAGAATGTAAAGCGGAAAAAGCTACTGGTCCAAAACATACAGGAAATCCAGGACTCAATGAGAAGATCAAACCTAAGGATAATAGGTATAGAAGAGAGTGAAGACTCCCAGCTCAAAGGACCAGTAAATATCTTCAACAAAATCATAGAAGAAAACTTCCCTAACCTAAAAAAAGAGATACCCATAGGCATACAAGAAGCCTACAGAACTCCAAATAGATTGGACCAGAAAAGAAACACCTCCCGTCACATAATAGTCAAAACATCAAACGCACAAAATAAAGAAAGAATATTAAAAGCAGTAAGGGAAAAAGGTCAAGTAACATATAAAGGCAGACCTATCAGAATCACACCAGACTTTTCGCCAGAAACTATGAAGGCCAGAAGATCCTGGACTGATGTCATACAGACTCTAAGAGAACACAAATGCCAGCCCAGGTTACTGTATCCTGCAAAACTCTCAATTAACATTGATGGAGAAACCAAGATATTCCATGACAAAACCAAATTTACACAATATCTTTCTACAAATCCAGCACTACAAAGGATAATAAATGGTAAAGCCCAACATAAGGAGGCAAGCTATACCCTAGAAGAAGCAAGAAACTAATCGTCTTGGCAACAAAACAATGAGAAGAAAAGCACACAAACATAAGCTCACATCCAAATATGAATATAACAGGAAGCAATAATCACTATTCCTTAATATCTCTCAACATCAATGGCCTCAACTCCCCAATAAAAAGACATAGATTAACACACTGGATATGCAACGAGGACCATGCATTCTGCTGCCTACAGGAAACACACCTCAGAGACAAAGACAGACACTACCTCAGAGTGAAAGGCTGGAAAACAACTTTCCAAGCAAATGGTCAGAAGGAGCAAGCTGGAGTAGCCATTCTAATATCAAATAAAATCAATTTTCACCTAAAAGTCATCAAAAAAGATAAGGAAGGACACTTCATATTCATCAAAGGAAAAATCCACCAAGATGAACTCTCAATCCTAAATATCTATGCCCCAAATACAAGGGCACCTACATACGTAAAAGAAACCTTACTAAAGCTCAAAACACACATTGCACCTCACACAATAATAGTAGGAGATTTCAACACCCCACTCTCATCAATGGACAGATCATGGAAACAGAAATTAAACAGAGACGTAGACAGACTAAGAGAAGTCATGAGCCAAATGGACTTAACAGATATTTATAGAACATTCTATCCTAAAGCAAAAGGATATACCTTCTTCTCAGCTCCTCATGGTACTTTCTCCAAAATTGACCATATAATTGGTCAAAAAATGGGCCTCAACAGGTACAGAAAGATAGAAATAATCCCATGCGTGCTATCAGACCACCATGGCCTAAAACTGGTCTTCAATAACAATAAGGGAAGAACGCCCACATATACATGGAAGTTGAACAATGCTCTACTCAATGATAACCTGGTCAAGGAAGAAATAAAGAAAGAAATTAAAGACTTTTTAGAATTTAATGAAAATGAAGGTACAACATACCCAAACTTATGGGACACAATGAAAGCTGTGCTAAGAGGAAAACTCATAGCGCTGAGTGCCTGCAGAAAGAAACAGGAAAGAGCATATGTCAGCAGCTTGACAGCACACCTAAAAGCTCTAGAACAAAGGAAGCAAATACACCCAGGAGGAGTAGAAGGCAGGAAATAATCAAACTCAGAGCTGAAATCAACCAAGTAGAAACAAAAAGGACCATAGAAAGAATCAACAGAACCAAAAGTTGGTTCTTTGAGAAAATCAACAAGATAGATAAACCCTTAGCCAGACTAACGAGAGGACCCAGAGAGTGTGTCCAAATTAACAAAATCAAAAATGAAAAGGGAGACATAACTACAGATTCAGAGGAAATTCAAAAAATCATCAGGTCTTACTATAAAAGCCTATATTCAACAAAACTTGAAAATCTGCAGGAAATGGACAATTTCCTAGACAGATACCAGGTACCGAAGTTAAATCAGGAACAGATAAACCAGTTAAACAACCCCATAACTCCTAAGGAAATAGAAGCAGTCATTAAAGGTCTCCCAACCAAAAAGAGCCCAGGCCCAGACGGGTTTAGTGCAGAATTCTATCAAACCTTCATAGAAGACCTCATACCAATATTATCCAAACTATTCCACAAAATTGAAACAGATGGAGCACTACCGAATTCCTTCTATGAAGCCACAATTACTCTTATACCTAAACCACACAAAGACCCAACAAAGAAAGAGAACTTCAGACCAATTTCCCTTATGAATATCGACACAAAAATACTCAATAAAATTCTGGCAAACCGAATCCAAGAGCACATCAAAACAATCATCCACCATGATCAAGTAGGCTTCATCCCAGGCATGCAGGGATGGTTTAATATATGGAAAACCATCAACGTGATCCATTATATAAACAAACTGAAAGAACAAAACCACATGATCATTTCATTAGATGCTGAGAAAGCATTTGACAAAATTCAACACCCCTTCATGATAAAAGTCCTGGAAAGAATAGGAATTCAAGGCCCATACCTCAACATAGTAAAAGCCATATACAGCAAACCAGTTGCTAACATTAAACTAAGTGGAGAGAAACTTGAAGCAATCCCACTAAAATCAGGGACTAGACAAGGCTGCCCACTCTCTTCCTACTTATTCAATATAGTTCTTGAAGTTCTAGCCAGAGCAATCAGACAACAAAAGGAGATCAAGGGGATACAGATCGGAAAAGAAGAAGTCAAAATATCACTATTTGCAGATGATATGATAGTATATTTAAGTGATCCCAAAAGTTCCACCAGAGAACTACTAAAGCTGATAAACAACTTCAGCAAAGTGGCTGGGTATAAAATTAACTCAAATAAATCAGTAGCCTTCCTCTACACAAAAGAGAAACAAGCCGAGAAAGAAATTAGGGAAACGACACCCTTCATAATAGACCCAAATAATATAAAGTACCTCGGTGTGACTTTAACCAAGCAAGTAAAAGATCTGTACAATAAGAACTTCAAGACTCTGAAGAAAGAAATTGAAGAAGACCTCAGAAGATGGAAAGATCTCCCATGCTCATGGGTTGGCAGGATTAATATAGTAAAAATGGCCATTTTACCAAAAGCGATCTACAGATTCAATGCAATCCCCATCAAAATACCAATCCAATTCTTCAAAGAGTTAGACAGAACAATTTGCAAATTCATCTGGAATAACAAAAAACCCAGGATAGCTAAAACTATCCTCAATAATAAGAGGACTTCAGGGGGAATCACTATCCCTGAACTCAAGCAGTATTACAGAGCAATAGTGATAAAAACTGCATGGTATTGGTACAGAGACAGACAGATAGACCAATGGAATAGAATTGAAGACCCAGAAATGAACCCACACACCTATGGTCACTTGATTTTTGACAAAGGAGCCAAAACCTCCAATGGAAAAAAGATAGCATTTTCAGCAAATGGTGCTGGTTCAACTGGAGGTCAACATGTAGAAGAATGCAGATCGATCCATGCTTGTCACCCCGTACAAAGCTTAAGTCCAAGTGGATTAAAGACCTCCACATCAAACCAGACACACTCAAACTAATAGAAGAAAAACTAGGGAAGCATCTGGAACACATGGGCACTGGAAAAAATTTCCTGAACAAAACACCAATGGCTTATGCTCTACGATCAAGAATCGACAAATGGGATCTCATAAAACTGCAAAGCTTCTGTAAGGCAAAGGACACTGTGGTTAGGACAAAACGGCAACCAACAGATTGGGAAAAGATCTTCACCAATCCTACAACAGATAGAGGCCTTATATCCAAAATATACAAAGAACTCAAGAAGTTAGACCGCAGGGAGACAAATAACCCTATTAAAAAATGGGGTTCAGAGCTAAACAAACAGTTCACAGCTGAGGAATGCCGAATGGCTGAGAAACACCTAAAGAAATGTTCAACATCTTTAGTCATAAGGGAAATGCAAATCAAAACAACCCTGAGATTTCACCTCACACCAGTGAGAATGGCTAAGATCAAAAACTCAGGTGACAGCAGATGCTGGCGAGGATTCGGAGAAAGACGAACACTCCTCCATTTCTGGTGGGGTTGCAGACTGGTACAACCATTCTGGAAATTAGTCTGGAGGTTCCTCAGAAAAATTGGACATTGAACTGCCTGAGGATCCAGCTATACCTCTCTTGGGCATATACCCAAAAGATGCCCCAACATATAATAAAGACACGTGCTCCACTATGTTCATCGTAGCCTTATTTATAATAGCCAGAAGCTGGAAAGAACCCAGATGCCCTTCAACAGAGGAATGGATACAGAAAATGTGGTACATCTACACAATGGAATATTACTAAGGTATCAAAAACAATGACTTTATGAAATTCATAGGCAAATGTTTGGAACTGGAAAGTATCATCCTGAGTGAGCTAACCCAATCACAGAAAGACATACATGGTATGCACTCATTGATAAGTGGCTATTAGCCCAAATGCTTGAATTACCCTAGATGCCTAGAACAAGTGAAACTCAAGAGGGATGATCAAAATGTGAATGCTTCACTCCTTCTTTAAAAGGGGAACAAGAATACCCTTGGCAGGGAAGAGAGAGGCAAAGATTAAAACAGAGACTGAAGGAACACCCATTCAGAGCCTGCCCCACATGTGGCCCATACATATACAGCCACCCAATTAGACAAGATGGATGAAGCAAAGAAGTGTAGACCGACAGGGACCAGATGTAGATCGCTCCTGAGAGACACAGCCAGAATACAGCAAATACAGAGGCGAATGCCAGCAGCAAACCACTGAACTGAGAATAGGACCCCTGTTGAAGGAATCAGAGAAAGAACTGGAAGAGCTTGAAGGGACTCGAGACCCCATATGAACAACAATGCCAAGCAACCAGAGCTTCCAGGGACTAAGCCACTACCTAAAGACTATACATGGACTGACCCTGGACTCTGACCTCATAGGTAGCAATGAATATCCTAGTAAGAGCACCAGTGGAAGGGGAAGCCCTGGGTCCTGCTAAGACTGAACCCCCAGTGAACTAGACTGTTGGGGGGAGGGCGGCAATGGGGGGAGGGTGGGGAGGGGAACACCCATAAGGAAGGGGAGGGGGGAGGGGGATGTTTGCCCGGAAACCGGGAAAGGGAATAACAGTCGAAATGTACATAAGAAATACTCAAGTTAATAAAAAAAAAATCCAAATAGCTGTAAAATACAGACTAGAAAGTTTTCACTTCTTCTTTAAAAGGGGAACAAGAATACCCTTGGCAGCGAATGGGGAGGCAAAGATTAAAACGGAGGCAGAAGGAACACCCATTCAGAGCCTGGCCCACATGTGACCCATACATATACAGCCACCCAATTAGGCAAGATGGATGAAGCAAAGAAGTGCAGGCCGACAGGAACCGGATGTAGATCGCTCCTGAGAGACACAGCCAGAGTACAGCAAATACATAGGCGAATGCCAGCAGCAAACCACTGAACTGAGAATGGGACCCCGGTTGAAGGAATCAGAGAAAGGATCGCTTCTCGGCCTTTTGGCTAAGATCAAGTGTAGGAATCAGAGAAAGGACTGGAAGAGCTTGAAGGAGCTTGAGACCCCATATGAACAACAATGCCAAGCAACCAGAGCTTCCAGGGACTAAGCCACTTCCCAAAGACTATACATGGACTGACCCTGGGCTCCAACCTCATAGGTAGCAATGAATATCCTAGTAAGGCACCAGTGGAAGGGCAAGCCCTTGGTCCTGCCAAGACTGAACCCCCAGTGAAGGTGAATGTTGTTGGGATGGTGGTAATTGGGGGAGGATGGGGAGGGGAACACCCATAGAGAAGGGGATGGGGAGGGGTTAGGGTGATGTTGGCCTGGAAACTGGGAAAGGGAATAACAATCGAAATGTAAATAAGAAATACCCAAGTTAATAAAGAAAAAAAAAGAAAGAAAGAAAAAGAGAAAGTTTTAAGAGTATAAAATCTACCCAATTATACAGAGGTTGTAATTTTTAAAAGAGGATCTTGGCACTTTACAGTTTACCCTTTGCAAAATATGAGCGCCTTTTACGCCTCTTTTCTCTCAGAGTCCCCTGGCTTCTGGGCACTATGTGGCTGGGTATTATGGTCCGCTTTAATTGTTGAACATTTATACCATAAAGTCGCTAAAGGCTGTTTGATGCTCTGGTACTTTTCTTCTACCTGAGGAGGGATGTCAGGCAGGGAAGCGGATGAGTCTACTGGCGGCCACATAGGAAACTGCTGGCAGATACAACTTCAAGACACGGGGCAACCTTCCTCCTCAAAGTATGAGTTGATTCAAAATGTCAGTAGCTCTGAGGCTGGGATACCTGCCCAAAATACACCCTAAACTCCTCAGGTGATGCAAGAGGACATGTACACTTGATTTATTGAGTAAATGACGTAAGTTTATGGCCCCTTTCCAAGCTAATTATGACTCCTTATCCAGATAGAAGGTAAGCAAACTTAAAGAAGCCATGTGAAGTCTCGGTATAGGCCTATACCAAATTAATTTGATTTGTTAAATAATTTTTTGCAGGTAGTGATAAAGTAACAATGAAAAATCTTCATACTACACAGTATTTACAGTCATAGTAAGGGTTAACCAAAACCAACAGTGAGCTGCAGACTACCTTAGTGTATAATGAATTTCTTGGTCTTTTGCCATTTACTAATTTATGTAAAAGTCAATGTTCCTGTACCAGATGTTACACAAGGTTACTGACCTATTGACATGTTTTGCTTAATTGGCACAGGCTTCAATTTTAAATTAATTGGGAGTGCTTAGATGTTGGGAGATTTCTCATTATAAAGCAGGCTCACACATTTTATGGAACAAGCCCCCAAATGCCAAAAACAGGAGCCTAGTCTCACAAATTAAGAGCGTGCTACTATTGAATAACAACAATTACTGTGGGCAGGACCTAGTTATAGGAATCTTTTACCTGGCCTGCTCCGTAAGCTAGGCCTCATTTTATGTCACTGTATTATAGCTTCTGGATGACAAGATTGTGTTCTGTCCTTATTTGTTTTCTGTTACTGTGAAAAAAAATTGACCAACCAACCTGGGCCAGAAAGGGCTTATTTTATTTTTCAACCTCAGGATACAGTCCATTAGGGAAGAAAGTGAAGGCAGTAACACAGAAGCAGAAGATGAACCAGAGACCATGGAGGAATGCTGCTTACTGCATGCTGTCCATGGTTTCTTCAGCTTGTTCACTTAAACAACCCAGGACCACCTGTCCAATGATGGTACCACCCACAGCGGGCTGGGCTTTCCTTCACGTGTCAATCATTATCAAGAATGTACTTATAGATATGCCTACAGGCCATATTTGATTGATGGCTTTCTCAATCAAAGCTCCGTCTTCCATGGTGATGTCAGTTTGTATCAAGTTGACAAAACTTACTAGCACATGCTTATACTCCTATGCCAACCGGTATGACATGATATAATGATGATGTCTGTCAGAAAGCCATCTGAAACTTTGTCCAAAGTAATTGCTATAAAGTCAAGTGTATACCATATTTTGCCCACATCTTTTTTTAAACTCACCATTTTCCGAGTCTTCCTCTGACTTTCTTCTCTCCCAATTTTTAGTTAAAAGGTGATTGATAAGGAGGAAACTGATGACCCCACTTTAGCCATTTGGGTAGAGTACCACAGAAGTCTTTTCTACCCATCCTATCAGCCTGTTCATTTTCAGAATATAAAACCATGAATCAAACATCCTCAAATAAATATTTTTGCCTATTGTGTATGTAAATTAATGAATAACTTACTAGCATTTGCATAAAGTAAGTTTCAGAATAAAAATATTGAATACTGATATGGAATGTGTTTATAGCCAAAATTCAAATGCGTATTTTCTAGAGTCAGGTCACGTCGTTAGGAGGTCATGCAAAAGAGCTTAGAATTCTTTGACTAACGATTTGCTCAAATTAATGCATGAGGGGGAAAGAGATTAATTGTTATATTCATAAACTATGGACAAGGTTTTGCATTGTTTATGCTGTGAAGTAGATAGCATCTATAATGATTAATGTGAAATGTAAGGAGAATTAATGAGCTGTTGGGAATATATTCATTCTATTTATATAGGACAGTGGTTCTCATATGATTTTGTGAATTGGTGATCTTTTACATTCTTCAAAATTATTTAGGACTCAAATGAGTTGTTTATGTGGATTGTATAACTATTTCCTTGAAGAGAGACTTAATTTTAGAAATTTTAATGTAATTTTTATTTTAAATGATAATATACCTACTTTGTACTAATGTATATGCCACATTTTAAGTCATATATAACCATTTTATATAACAAAAAAAGTAAACGAGGATTTAAAAACATCTTTAGTGTTAAGATAACACATTTGCTGGATTCTCATATCTGCTTATATATTTTATCCATTGTGTTATTACGTTGCTATAGTTATTCTATGAAGGAAAATCTAGTCTCATACACTGCTTGAAAGGTTTTGATGTATAGACTCTTTGAAAGGATTTGGAGACACTGATATGTATTTGGCAAGGTTATAATTTTGGGTATTTAACTGAACATCAACCTGGATGTTGTGAAGGTGCTTTGTAGGTGTGATAAAAGTCCCTAATAGTTAAAGATCATTTGACTTGGGGCTGGAAGATGGCTCAGCAATTAAGAGTGCCAGATGATATTGTTGAAGACCTGAGTTTGGTTTCCACCACCCATGTAAGGCAGCTCATAATTGCATGTAATTCTAGCTCCAAAGGATATGACATCCTCCCCATTGTTAAAAGAAAATAAAAAAGACAAAGATTAATTGTCTTTAAATCAGAAAGACTATCCTGAAGCTCTGGCTGGGTTTGACTCAGTGGCTTGATGTGCCTTTCCTCATGACCTTTCCAGAGACTTTACACTTGCCCAGCCACCCCAACTACATAAGCTGGTTTGCCAAAATAGGGCTCTTAACATCTATCTCTAACTGTGCCTGTTTTATTTGTTTTTTGGTTTTTTTTGGTTGGACCCTCACAAATACAAGGACCTTTTAGGTTCATTTTGTCTCACTTTAAGAGCTGCTTTAAGGTATGTAGTTTAAGGTATATGGCTATATTTTGTACAGCCTTTCTTGACACTTAGGTGAATGGCTGAACACAATCATTATATAAGGCCAGTAATAATAGAGACTGTCACTTCTCTCCTCAGAGAGACCTCTTATCAAAAAGCACACATTCACTAGCAGCTCTTAGTTTTGATCCTGAAGTTCTCCTCTCCTCTTCCACACCTTTAGTACTCTCACCATGATTGGCTTTAACAATCTGTGCATAATGTGAAGAGAAGTGGATCTATGTGGTAACGACACAAAACACCAAGAAGAACTAGGATATGGTTTCTAGTTTAACATGTTGAAGTATTTCACTTCAGAGCCTGTCACATATAAGAGATGCAAATTTCCATGATAAGGTATTAGATATTTTAGCTGTATCTTTTTCAGGAATCAAAGATACTATAGGAATATAAATAAAAAAAAGCCTGTAACAGCCTTTGTACACAATGCTCTATTTATTGAGTTCAAGTTTTCAAGTTGAATTGTCTAAGTAGATGAGTGGATGTCTTAGTTACTCTTCTGTCGCTGTGAAGAGACACCATGACCAAGGCAACTTACAAAAGAAAGCATTTAATTAGGTGGTTGCTTATGTTTTCAGAGGGTTATTGGTCCATGATCATCATGGCAGGCCAGAATAGTGCCAGAACAGTAGTTGAGAGATTTATATCCTGACCTATGGGCAGCAGCAGAAGCGGCAGCAGCATCAGAGAGAGAGAGAGAGAGAGAGAGAGAGAGAGAGAGAGAGAGAGAGAGAGAGGGAGGGAGGGAGGGAGGGAGGGAGGGAGGGAGGGAGAGAGAGAGAGAGAGAGAGAGAGAGAGAGAGAGAGAGAGAGAGAGAGAGAGAGAAAGTATGTTGGAGCAGGAGCAGTAGTTGAGAGCTTTGCATCCTTATCCACAGGCAGCAGGCATATAGATCAGACAGACAGACAGACAGATGGATGGACGAACAGATGGATGGAGAGAAGGAGAGACTGGGCTTGGGATGGGGTTATTGAAACCTAAAACCAGTGACTCACCTGCTTCAACAGCAGTTCCCAAACAGTTCTACTCCTAGTGACTAAGTGGTCAAATATATGAACCTACAGGGGCCATTTTCATCCACAGTAGATTTTTCTAGTTGTCCAGGCCTTGTAGCTACTTCACATGTACAAACGTCACATGTTTGTAAGGTAGATGACTGGGATAAAGGAAGAATGATATCCAGAAACAGAGAGGACTACTCTTCATTTAGAAATAAAAGCTTTGTACTAGCTAGATATGCTTGCTAGGACGGTGGATAGTTTATGCTTTGTGATGGCTAATCTACATTAACAATTTGACTGGATATGGATTTACCTAGTAGATACACGTCTAGGCATGTCTATGAGGGTGATTCCAGAGAGGTTCAACTGAGGAAGGAAGAACTACTCTGAAAGTGTACAGCAGCATCTCACAGACTGGATTCCCTTACCAAATAAAAAGATAGGCAAAGAGAAGCTGAGTACCAGCATTTATTTCCTGATATGAGCACTTTCCTGTTACCATATGCTTTCAGTGACACACCATCTCCTACTGCGTTGAGTGGTATCCTCAAATTATGAGCCTAAACATTTCTTTTCTTTCTTATGTTGTTTTTGTAAGGTATTTTATCATGGCAATAAGGAAAGTACCAGAGCCAGGAATATAGACAAACACCTTTAATCCCAGCACTCTGGAGCCAGAGGTAGGTATGTCTAAGTTTAAGGTCAGCCTGCCCCACAGAGAAAATTAACCAATAAACAATTCTAAACCTTTGAAGTTGTAGATCACCATAGATCAATAGGGTTAAAGTGATGCATGTGGTCACAAATAAGATGATGAAAGGTTGCCTCAGAATTTATGTGAATCACTGTTAGCATATTATTGATGAAGAAGACTCTATTCCAGAAAGATTAAGTAATTTTTTGAGGTTACAAGTCAGTGTCACATTCAAGACTATCTTGTAATTTCTTTTATTTCTTTATTTTAATTTTTCATTAGATATATTAGTATTTACATTTCAAATGTTATTCCTTTTCCTGGTTCCCCGTCTCCCATTTCCTCTCCCCCTCCCTCTTCTTCTATGAAGATGCTCCCACTCATCCACTCACACCTCAATGCCCTGCCATTCCCCTACACTGGGGCAATGAGCCTTCAGCTCTGGGTGCAGATGGAAACAGGAAGAGTCCTGTTCTAGTCTTCCCTGTGGCTCCTGTGCCCCACCTGCTCCAGGCAGGCCTCTCCTTGGACAGTCAGTGGAGCAAAAGAAGAGTCCCACCTATGGGCTTAGGAGTGAGAGTGCTCCTAGGAGACCAGCTCTCAGCACAGATGGAGACTCTTGTAACTTTTAATCTGTGAGCTTCCGAGTGCTACATTGAGGTCAACAATCCTTTTGAATTTTTCTTAAACTGATTCCCACCTAACTCAAATAACTTAAGAAAAAAAATAATTCAGTATTTTAGAAAAAAATGGTTCAGATCTCCAAAGATTCCATATACCATTACCAACTCTTTCCTTCAATGTTATAGGAAGGATAACTCTATTGAAAGGCAACTAAGGCTTTGCCAACTCTAGAAATGCATACAGAATAGAAGTGGACACTTAAGGGTTCTTTGGAAAGTCAGATGTATTGGATGGTGTTTTGCTGGGGCAAAAACATAAAGGAGTGTTTTCTTGAAGTGGACACAGGTGAAAGACTAAGGCAGATTCCTGAAGGAATGTTTTACTGAAGTAGACACAGGAGAAAGGATGTTCTGCTAAAGCAAGCCTGTGGAGAACACAGGACTCCATGGGCAGTGAAGGAGGCTGGAACAGGCTTGCTAATAGAGCTCGCTGTGGGTCTTGTGTCTTCATTGATCTACACTTCCCTGAGAGAGGTACAACAGAGAACTTCTCCTGGAGTTCCTCCCTGGTCCCTCATGCTGACTTGTGCCCAGGCAAGGTAGCGTTACCACTGCTGATTCATGTTTGCTATCCCAACTCTACCAAACTGGATGGCTGATACATCCATGAAGTTTTTGCAAGTGGATTGAGCTGCTGTTTCTGATCTGTGTACTGAACTCCCAATTTCCAGACAGCATAGTAGGAGTTGTTCTAAAGAACCCTTTCTAAACAGGTCCATTCCCTGCCCCCACCCCTCTGGTGGGTGGTGAAGTAACAGGGAGGTTTAAGCATTTAAGAAGAATCATTAAAAATAAAAATTTAAAAATAAAAATAAAAAATTTCAAAATTTAAATGTAAAAAGTTAAAATTACAGAGAATCAGCCTAGAAGTCTCAGTAGAAATGCCTTCCTGATGTATGTCACCCTGCCAAAGCCCCAAAGAAGAGATGGAGTCATTCAGTTTTGGCAAGATGCTTGCCCCTGGGACAAACACTGTTACCACAAGAGGGGATACTTTGGATGTGCCAGGTGATATGAGCAGCCAAATGTTGGAGCCAGCATTTTTCACTACAAGGAGTATGCACCTCCTAAGAAAAGAGTATTTTCTCACCAGAAGGCCAAATATTCTACACAGATACAGATTTAGAATATTATAATTCCATTGTAAAATGCACCCTTTGAAGCGGGAGAAAATGTAGCTGAAGGAAGTTTCTAAGAACAGATCTTTCCAAGGAGGAAAATCCAAACCAGGAAGAAAATGTTGCTTTTCTTCTAAATTTCTCAGGACGGTATTTACAATTTTTAACAGGCACTGAATTCCTAGATAGAGAAGACAAGGTTGATTCACTATGGCTTATATTAAATCGAAGTCTTAGCATAAGGAAGATGTTACAGTCTTAGAACAACACCTAGTATTCCAAAAGTTGTGTGATTTATGCAAGAAGATTGCTCATGTGATTTATGCCAGGTCGGCTGCCATTGCCTTTTATGATCCCATACACAAGCCTAGAATGACCAATCAATCAAGTGCTATTTTATTAGCTCAGTTAGCAGTGAAGATAGTATTTACTGTTCCTTGATTGCATAGCATTGCTCTTGGCGATTCTACAGCATACGTTTCCCACCGTCTTAGAACTTCATTTGGACTAGTATTTTCTGAGCTCTTATTAAACTTCAGTTCAGATGGAGTTTCATGGTGTAGCTAGATGTATTAAAGAATCCAGCAAACTTAGGTTTGTACAAGGTCATCTTGGAGGAAAAAAAAGGACAGTTTATAGGCAGTACAGAGTCTCACTTGCGTTGCTACCTCAGAAGTATTATAAAGAAAAGCAGGAGTGATTCTGGGTTTTATAAACCTTATCAAGGCCAAGAAGACAATGTAAATTTGGGGTTAGGGGGGTGTGGCTTGCTTACACAATTATCACTTCTAATACTAGACTTCTTAGTACCTGTGTGAACTGGCAATTTACTTCAGTTCCACAAACTTTCTGACTTCAACTGTAATATGGGGAGGCTATCAGTAGCTAATTCACTGACAATTTTAATGTCCTTTCAGTTGTAATAATGTAATTTTTATATATGAGATAAAACAAAGAAAGAAAAGGAACAGTACCTATTGTCATTCTTAGAACATACTAGGTAACACAGAAATTTATGGGCTTGAGTGAATCTTTTATGCTTTTTCCAAGGAGCCTTTCCAATTCTTTCATTCTTTTTCATTTGCCTATATGGAATTCTTTGTAATCACAAATAAATGGATTTAATTCTTTATCATAAGTTAATTTAAACATAAAGTATTGTGTTAGAAGTCTCTTCAACTTGAATGTAAGCAAGTTCTAAATTAATTACACCTTGATTTTGTTTGCTCTTTCTGGGACCAGCAGTCAGTGCATATGAAATATCTCTTGGTAATTTGTTCCAAGAACAGAAGACTTTTGCTGCCACAATGTGACATTTTCAATAGATTCTAGCATTTGATTCATCTACAAAGAGTTTTTCTTTATGCCACAACAAGACGGAAGCAGGACTATTGAGTCTGTGCTATCTCGGATTGTGCCTTCATATTAGCAAGCCCCCCAGAGAGTACAAGTCTGCTGAGAACATCCAACTTCACCCAGACATCACTAAAACCTTGCCATACATCTTGGGAATAGCGCTCCATTCTTTTTTTCTTTTTTCCTACATCTTTATTAACTTGGGTATTTCTTATTTACATTTCAATTGTTATTCCCTTTCCCAGTTTCCGGGCCAACATCCCCCTAACCCCTCCCCCTCCCCTTCTATATGGGTGTGCCCCTCCCCATCCTCCCCACATTACCGCCTTCCCTCCAACAATCACGTTCACTGGGGGTTCAGTCTTGGCAGGACCAAGGGCTTCCCCTTCCACTGGTGCTCTTACTAGGCTATTCATTGGTATCTATGAGGTTGGAGCCCAGGGTCAGTCTAGTCTTTGGGTAGTGTCTTAGTCCCTGGAAGCTCTGGTTGGTTGGCATTGTTGTTCATATGGGGTCTCAAGCCCCTTCAGCTCTTTTAGTCCTTTCTCTGAGTCCTTCAATGGGGGTCCCGTTCTTAGTTCAGTGGTTTGCTGCTGGCATTCACCTATGTATTTGCTGTATTCTGGCTGTGTCTCTCAGGAGAGATCTACATCCGGTTCCTGTCAGCCTAGCCAAAAGCTGGAAAGAACCCAGATGCCCTTCAACAGAGGAATGGATACAGAAAATGTGGTACATCTACACAATGGAATATTACTCAGCTATCAAAAGCAATGACTTTATGAAATTCATAGGCAAATGGATGGAACTGGAAAATATCATCCTGAGTGAGGTAACCCAATCACAGAAAAACACACATGGTGTGCATTCATTGATAAGTGGATAGCTCTCCATTCTAACAGACTTAATAGTAGCAGCTACCTGTTTCTTGCTGTCATCTCATTGTCTTTCTGGGTTATCGTCTTCACTTTATTATCTGTGTGGCATGAGGATTTGGTCATACTAATTTCTAGCATTAGTCCTGGTCTTGGTACCTGTGTACCTTCTAGTTGCCATGATACCAGTCATGATGGTAAACTCTTCCCATTTATGCCTCAGTGGCACATTACAAACTAAACTAAGAGAAAACAGAAACAAAAACAAAACAAACAGACAAACAAACAAAACACCCCCACAGGATAGCAGTCTCATTCTGGTTCTCTGTCAACTTCAGGATGGATTAATGGTCTCCTTTCCTTGAGATTGCATTTTTAGAGAAATTCTTTTGGATAGATACCTTCAATTATTTTCATAAGAGTCAAGGTTCAAATTACCACATATTCTTACTTTTTCATAGTCTCATAATTCTGAAATTTTGTTTCACTTGTGTCTTTAATGAGATACTAAAAATCCTGAGAATATTCTTACCAGTTCTACAGTACAGTGTAGTGACTGATGGCTTCGAAAGCTCTAGGGGCATGATAAGATTGCACTGCATCTAGGCAGTTCTTGTATGCAGATCATGATGAGGCTCCATATTTTGCTGCATACATGTTATTGAACAGAACAAAGGAGTTACACTTCTAGGGGGTAGAAAAATGAAACATATCTCAATCATCATGGAATCACATGATCCAGAAAGAAATAGACCTTGATTTCAGTTCTATCTTGCCTACAAATCTCCACATAAAACCAAACACACAACTACATTTTATTCTCAAGAGAAGCGATAATGGAGTGGGGGTGATGATAATTTTTTCTTAAGATAAAAAAAAATCAACAAAAAATAAAGAAATTCTTGCTTAATTTTCCCCATAAATTCTGGCTTGAAGATACTGAACAGTTGGTTATTAACTCAAGGAAAATCCAACAGCCTGTTTTATGCACTTCATGTTTTCTCTCTCATTTAATTTGAAAAGTAAACATTGCTACAAGGTTCAGAATGAGGCTTCAGGCAGTTTCTTCCATCTGCATTTGACAATTTACTCGACGAAAGGATTACTGTTTGTGACCATCTTATGGAAAAAAATACCTCACTTATTTTTCAGTAAGAATCATATATTAAAGGTAGATCCATATATCATTAAACTATTTTATACTGTAAAATAAAAATATAGTCTTAATTCTGTTTTTTCTTTATGAAAAAATAAATTTCTGGAAGCTAGGGGTCAGATTATCATGAACCCATTGGGTACTGACTTATTGTTTTCAAGAAGTCAACTATACATTACTGTTTTAAATTTTGGGAATGCAAATGGCCTGCTAGGAAATCTACAAACTGGTAACTGCTGGTATTCATTGAGGATACATATGAAGCTTAGCCCTGACATTCTTGTTATACTTGTTGAGGTGGAAACCTATATTATGCAGATTAATATAATCAAGATTTGGGACTTTTACTAGTGGATGGTGCCAGTGACATAGTACCATACATACAAACTTCACTTGCAACCATTAAAGAAGGAAGCCACAGATTTCCTGTAAGGCTTGATTCGTTATCAATGAAATTGATTCAGATAGACCAGATTTTAATTTTTATCTCTGCTACCTTTAAGTGTTTATTAGATTTTTGGGAAGTTACTATATCTCTCAGTTTTACTTTATTTCCAACATAAACACAGTATCTATTATCTATTTTATATAGATTTATAAAAATTACATGAAAGCTGTATATGTGACAGTACATATGTATGTACACATACATATGTAAACCTGGTATGATAAATAATTTAATAGTAGTTGGAGCTATTCTGCCTTATTCATCCATAAACTCAGATATCATATATAACAGCTTTCATTTTTCTATCAGTACGAGAATTTAATAGCACAATTCACTTCTTAAGCTACTATAATTTCTCACCCTACTCCAATCTCATTTGGTTGAGAAAAGGTGAATATATAAAAATAGCATAAATGTCTAATTTGTAAAAATAGTATGTGTGAGACAGAACTAGGCATTTGATTATTTCCCCTAGGGGAAAATGTCTCGAGTATCCACTCAAGAAACTCCCCTAATTTAAAAATTTCTTATACTTCTAGTTTCTAATTCTCTGTATAAGAAACTTTAAAAGCTCACATTCTACACTGATGATAACAATATGAACAAAATAAATATCTATGGACCAAAAAATGCAAAACCGTCAGTAAAATATTAACAAATAAAACCTAACAGTAAGTAAAAAAATTACACACCATGATCAAGTGAGATTTATTTTGTTATGCAAGAATAGTTCGGTTTGGATACTTCTGGTCTCTACTTGTGGCCAGAGTTGAAAGGTACTTGTCAGGAATGCTGATACACATGAGAACAGAGGGAAGACCAACACTTCTGCCCGGAGCAACCTGCCTGGAGCCCTCAGGATACACAAACCCAGGAGCAGTTTGGGACAGATCCTTCCCATTACTGCCTGTGCCCAGAGCTGACCCAGTCCCACAGCTCTCTATACCCAGATCCTGCTGGGAGAAAACAGGTCTACAGGAGTGCTGACACACAGGCTCACAGGAGGGTCAAGCCACTGTCATAGACAGTAAGACCAGCTAACACCAGAGACAACCTGATCTTGAGAGGCAAGCTCAGGAACCTAAGCAACAGAAACCAAGACTACTTGATATCATCAGAACCTGGGTCTCCCACCAAAGCAAATACTGGATGTACAAAAAACCCCCACTGGAAAAGCAGATTTAGATTTAACATCACATCTCATGATGATGATAGAGGACTTTAAGAAGGACATAAATAATCCCCTTAAAGAAATACGGGACAGCACAGGTAAACAAGTAGAAGTCCTTAAAGAGGAAACACAAAAATCCATTAAAGAATTACAGGAAAACACAACCAAAAAGGTGAAGGAATTGAAGAAAACCATTCAAGGTCTAAAAATGGAAATAGAAACAATAAAGAAAGCACAAAGGGAGACATCCCTGGAGATAGAAAACATAGGAAAGAGATCAGGAGTCACAGATGCAGGCATCACCAACAGAATACAAGAGATTGAAACAAGAATCTCAGCGGCAGAAGATACCACAGAAAACACTGACACAAGCATCAAAGAAAATATAAAACGCAAAAAGTCCCCAACCCTAAACATCTAGAAAGTCCAGGACACAATGAGATCAAACCTAAGAATACTAGGTATAGAAGAGAGAAAGAAGAGAACTTAAAGAGCCAGTAAATATCTTCAACAAAATTATAGAAGAAAACTTCCCTAACCTAAAGAAAGAGATGCCCATAAACATACAAGATGCCTACAGGACTCCAAATAGATTGGACCAGAAAAGAAATTCTTCCCATCACATAATAGTCAAAAAACCAAATGCACAAAACAAAGAAAGAATATTAAAAGCAGTAATGTAAAAAGGTCAAGTAACATATAAAGGCAGACCTATTAGAATTATACCAGACTTCTCACCAGAGACTATAAAAGCCAGAAGATCCTGAGTAGATGTCATACAAACCCTAAGAGAACAAAAATTCCAGCCCAGGCTACTATAACCAGCAAAACTCTCAATTAACATAGATGGAGAAACCAAGATATTCCATGGCAAAACCAAATGTCCACAATATCTTTCCACAAATACAGCCCTACAAAGGATAATAGATGGAAAACTCCAACACAAGGAGGGAAACTACACCCTAGAAAAAGCAAGAAAGTAATTGTCTTGCAACAGACCTAAAAGAAGAGAGCCACACGAACATAATTCAACTTGTAACAACAAAACTAATAGGAAGCAACAATCACTATTCTTTAATATCTCTTAACATCAATGGACTCAGTTCCTCAATAAAAAGTCTTAGACTAACAGACTGGATACGTAAAGAGGACCCAGAATTTTCTGCATACAAGAAACACACCTCAGAGACAGAGACAGAGACAGAGACAGAGACAGAGACAGAGACAGACACAACCTCAGAGTAAAAGGCTGGAAAACAATTTTCCAAGCAAATTGTTCCAAAAAACAAGCTGGAGTAGCCATTATTTGATGGAGTAGCCATCAGATAAAATTGACTTTCAACCAAAAGTTATCAAAAAAAATAAGGAAAGACACTTCATATTCATCAGAGAAAAAATCCACCAAGATGAACTCTCAATCCTGAATATGTATGCTCCAAATGCAAGGGTAGTTTCATAAAAGAAACATTACTACAGCTCAAAGCACATATTCTACCTCACACAATCGTAGTGGGAGATTTCACACCCCACTCTCATCAATGGACAGATCATGGAAACAGAAACTAAACAGAGACATAGAGAAACTAACAAGTTATGGACCAAATTAATTTAACATAGCTCTATAGAACATTTCATCCTAAAACAAGCGAATATACCTTCTCCTCAGCACCTCATGGTACCTTCTCCAAAATTACCAGATAATTGGTCACAAAATAGGCCTCAACAATTACAAGAAGATTGAAATATTCTCATGCATCCTATCAGATCACCACAGACTAAGGCTGGTCTTCGATAACAACAAAAAAAATGACAGAAAGGCCACATACTCACGGAAGCTGAGCAATGCTCTACTCAATGGTAACTTGGTCAAGGAACAAATAAAGAAAGAAATTAAAGAGATTTTAGAATTTAATGAAAATGAAGGCACAACATACCCAAACTTATGAGACACAATGAAAGCTGTGCTAAGAGAAAAACTCATAGCTCTGAGTGCCTCAAAAAACAAAAAACAAACAAAGAAACATAAAAAAAACCTAAAAAAAAAAACCCTAGAGAGAGCATATATTAGCAGCTTAACAGCACACCTGAAAGCTCTAGAACAAAAAGAAGAAAATACACCGAAGAGGAGTAGGCAGCAGGAAATAAACTCAGAACTGAAATCAACCAAGTAGAAAGAAAAAAAAAACTATACAAAGAATCAACAAAACCAGGAGCTGGTTCTTTGAGAAAATCAATAAGATAGATAAACCTTTAGGCAGACTAATGAGAGGGCACAGAGGGAGTAGCCAAATAAACAAAATCAGAGATGAAAAGGGAGATGTAACAAGAGAAACTGAGGAAATTTAAAAAATTACTAGATCCTACTACAAAAGCCGATACTCAACAAAACTGGGAAATCTGGAGGAAATGAAAAATTTTCTAGGTAGATACCACATACCAAAGTTAAATCGGGATCAAATAAACCTTTTAAGAAATGTTTTCTAAAGATGTACTATAAACACAACTTCAAAATAACTTCCCTTATGAATATCAACACAAAAATACTGAATAAAATTCTCACAAACTGAATCTATGAACACATTAAAATGATTATACATCATGATCAAGTTGGCTTCATCCCAGGGATGCAGGGATGATTCAATATATAAAAATCCATCAATGTAATCCACTATGTAAACAAACTCAAAGGGGGAAAAAACCCATGATCATCTCATTAGATGCTGAGAAATCATTTGACAAAATTTAACATCCCTTCACATTAAAAGTGTTGGAAAGGTCAGGAATTCAAGGTCTATCCCTTAACATAGTAAAAGCAATATACAGCAAACCAGTAGCCAACATCAAACTAAATGGAGAGAAATTTGAGGCAATCCCGCTAAAATAAGGGACTAGACAAGGCTTCCCATTCCCTCCCAACTAATTCAATATAGTACTAGAAGTCCTAGCCAGAGCAATCAGACAATGAACGGAGGTCAAAGGGATACAAATTGGAAAGGAAAAGTAAAAGTATCACTATTTGCAGATGGTATGATAGTATACTTAGTGACCCCAAAAGTTCCACCAGAGAACTACTAAGCCTGATAAACAACTTCAACAATGTGGTTGGATAAGATTAACTCAAACAAATGCCTTCCCCTACTCAAAGGATAAACAGGCTGAGAAAGAGATTAGGGAAATGACACCCTTCAATATAGGCACAAATAACATAAATTACCTCAGTGTGACTCTAACCAAGGAAGTGAAAGATCTGTATGACAAGAACTTCAAGTCTCTGAAGAAAGAAATTGAAGAAGTTCTCAGAAGATGGACTGACCTCCCATGCTCATGTATTGGCAGGATTAATATAGTAAAAAATGACCATTTTGACTAAAGCAATCTACAAATTCAATGCAATCCCCATCAAAATCCCAACTCAATTCTTCATAGAGTTAGAAAGAGCAATTAGCAAATTCATTTGGAATAACAAAAACCCAGGATAGCAAAAACACTCCACAATAATAAAAGAACTTCTGGGAGAATCATTATCCCTGACTTCAAGCTGTATTACAGAGCAATAGTGATAAAAACTGTTTGATATTGGTACAGAGACAGGCAGGTAGATCAGTGGATTGGAATTGAAGACCCAGAAATGAACCTACACACTTATGGTCACTTAAACTTTGACAAAGGAGCTAAAACCATTCAGTGGGAAAAAGATAGCATTTTCAACAAAGGATACTGGCTCAGCTGTAGGTCAGCATGTGGAAGAATGCAAATTGATCCATTCTTACTGCCCTGCACAAAGCTTAAATCCAAGTGGATCAAGGACCTCCACATCAAACCAGATTCACTCAAACTAGTAGAAGAAAAAGTGGGTAAGACCCTCAAACATGTGGGCACTGGGGAAAATTTCCTGAATAGAACACAAATGGTTTATGCTCTAAAATCAAGAATCAATAAATGGGATCTCATAAAACTGCAAAGCTTCTGTAAGGCAAAGGACACTGTCATTAGGATAAAATGGCAACCAACAGATTGGGAAAAGATCTTTACTAATCCTACATCTGATCGAGGACTAATATCCAAAATATACAAAGAACTAACTCAAAAGGTTAGACTTCAGAGAGCCAAATAACCCTATTAAAAATGGGGTACAGAGTGAAACAAAGAATTATCAGTTGAGGAATATCGAATGACTGAGAATCATCTAAAGAAATGTTCAACATCCTTAGTCATTAGGGAAATGCAAATCAAAACAATCCTGAGATTCCACCTCACATCAGTCAGAATGGCTAAGATCAAAAACTCAGGTGACAACAGATGTTGGTGAGGATGTGGAGAAATAGCAAAACTCCTCTATTGTTGGTAGGATTGCAAGCTGGTACAACCATTCTGGAAATCAGTCTGGAAGGTCCTCAGAAACTTGGACATAGTACTATCTCAGGACCCAGATATACTACTCCTGGGCATATATACCCAAATGATGCTCTAACATATAACAAGGACACATGCTCCACTATGTTCACATCAGCCTTATTTATAATAGCCAGAAGCTGGAAAGAACCCAGATGCCCTTCAACAGAGGAATGGATACAGAAAATGTGGTATATCTACACAATGGAATACTACTCAGCTATTAAAAATGACTTCATGAAATTCATAGGCAAATGGATGGAACTAGAAAATATCATCCTGAGTGAGGTAACCCAATCATAAAACAAAAACAAAAACAACAACAACAACAACAAAATCCCACACACGGTATGCACTCAGTGACAAGTGGATATTAACCCAAAACCTTCAATTATCCAAAATACTATCCACAGACCACATGAAGCTCAAGATGAAGGATGACCAAAGTGTAGATGCTTCAGTCCTTCTTAAAAGAGGGCACAAAAATATACATAAGAAGAGATAGGGAAACAACGTTTAGAGTAGAGACTGAAGGAATGGCCACTCAGAGCCTGCCCTACCTGGGGATCCAGCCCATAAACATACAGCCAGGAAACCCAGACCACATGCTGATGCCAAGAAGTGCATGCTGACAGGAGCCCCTGATATAGCTGTCTCCTGAGAGGCTCTGCCAGAGCATGGCAAATACAGAGGTGAATGCTTGCAGTCAACCATGGAACTGAGAGTGGGGTCCCCATTGGAGGAGTTGGAGAAAGAATTGAAGGAACTGATGGGGCTTGCAACCACATAAAAACAACAATGCTAAACAACCAGAGCTCCCAGGGACCACTACCCAAAGACTACGTATGGACAGACCCATGAGTCCTGCTCCATATGTAGCAGAGGATAGACTTATTGGGCACAATGGAAAGAGAAACCCTTGGTCCTGTCAAGACTGCCCGTCCTCTCCAGTGTAGAGGAATGTCAGAGCAGGGAGGCAGGAAGGGGGGATGGTTGGGGAGGGGGAACACCCTCATAGAAGAAGGGTGAGGGAGAATGGGATAGTGGGTTTATGGATGGGAAACTGGGAAAGGGAATAACATTTGAAATGTAAACAAACTATATCCAGAATAAAAAAAAAGGGACAGTTCAGCTTTTGAAAATCAGCTAACCATCTCATCAATAGGTTAGAGAAGAAGAAAAAGATGACATAATTATAAATTGTTGTAGCAAAAGCATTTAACAGAATCGCACCAACAGTCCAGGCTCTTTACATGGCCGACAGTAAACCAGGATTAAAGGGAACTCTTTCAAGTTATTAAATATATACACACATTTTCTAGGTTATGTAGATAAGTCTAAAAATCAGTGTTTTTGTTTCACTGATTTAGAACAAAGGAAAGAAGGAATCTCTCACAAATGATTCTCAGGATTCTTCTGGGTTGTCAATATGAGTTCCACTTCTTTGATGTATAGGTGTGATGAACAAGTAGCAAAAACAGTTCTCAGTTAAGGTAAGGATCCTTAAAAATGAAACACAACCAATATCAACTGAAATTGAAACTTATCTGTACAGAAAAAATGACAGAACTCTGATTAAATAAAAAAGAAAAACCAAAAGAACAGAAGGATGTTTCATATTCATGGATAGGCAATATTATCATTTAAGCAAAGAATAGAAAGTAATCCAAGTTCCAAGTATGACACAAGATTAGGAGCCTTCCCTAAAGGTTGCTGAAAGAGTTAAGGTAAACAAGAATAGTCTTTCCTTATATGAGAGATTACAACTAAGAAGAGAAGAATTCGATAGCTGAGAGCTCTGTCAAGTAACAGAAGACTCTATGACCTGGTCACCACATGGCTTGGTCTGTAGTCAGTGGGAACCATCAAGGGAAGCGTTTGTTCCATATACATTGACAGAAACCATAGGTACAACCTGCAGAATGATGGATCAGACTTCAGAGATATAATATACTATGATAGAGAGATGCAAAGCCAACACAAGCTATAGAGACAGAGGCTTCTGTGTGATGCAAATAATGTTGAGATTATTCATGGGCCTCCTAGACAGACTGTCTCAAGCAGGAGACATCCACAACTGCAAATGGCAATAGAGGACCCAAGATGTATGCTGCTACACTCAATCCAGCCGTGTCAATCCCCCATACTAAAGACATGTGGACTGACCTCATCTGAACAGACTACGGGAGTGGATATCTACACAGTTAGGACCTGATAGGAGGAATGTTTCCAGGGGAAAAAACAAACAAGAGCAGAGCAAATGTGACATCAGGGCACAGGAACAGGTGGAAATGTCCCCAAAGCAACTTTCCATGCAGATGTCTGGGAACAACCCAAGGAAGGGCTGACGCCTGGTGATAATGAGAAGAAATGGAATCCAGTGAGTGTGATAGAACTGTCTCCACTGAGGCAGTGCATGCCCTCAAGTCTGGTTTTGCAGGGTTGAATTGGAGCATCGGACTGCTGGCACTTCCCTTTCAGTGCAGGTGGCATAGCTTACTATGTGAAACATCACATGGAGAAGATCACAGAGCCATCCCTCTAAGGAAGGGACACTGAATGTGTGGCCTAATTTTTTCTCTTATTACATTTTTGTCTTAAAAACTTTAAACACTCACATGGAATTCTTAACAGGTAGGGAGGTTTAGGCAATATTGACTCTTGGTGGGCTAGCTACTTTTTATAGAAAACAAAAGCATTTCCCATACCTAGCACTGGGATTAAAGGCATATGCTGAAACCCTGAAAACAAACAACAAACAATAAACAAACAAAAAAGTCAAAAAGCTCCCAAACTTTATTCTTGCAAAAATATCTCCCCAGCATCAAGATTTTGGTTTTATATCACTGATTTTTATGTTTTTTAGTATGTTGTCACACCCATTCCACTGAATACTCATACTATTCCTCTCATTACAGCCTGTCTACTTTCCATCTCATCTCTACTCTGCTTTTCTTTTTTTCTCCCGTTTTACTAACTTCTTAATTAACATGTATCGTAGTTCTAATAATCTTTAAATACTGAGGATTTTCACAGTACCTCTGCTTCCTTGTTCTATCTAAACTTTCTCTACTAAGACAATTTTTTTTTCCAGACTTGGCCTTAACACTCTCCTGATTCCTTTATCTCTTGCTAGTAATTGAAGTTTAAGGGAACTATTATGATATTTGCATAGTGGTCTTATAAAGCCGTTAATATTCACTTCTTGGAATGTCATTGGGAAATCATGCCCGGGGCCATGCACATGAGGGTTAACTAATGAATTATATTACTAGTCCACACTAGAGGAATCATTCATTTGCTATGCTGCAACCTAGTTTTACATGAACCCTGCAAATACTTCAAATGAAAGATGTCACTGATATATAAAAAACACAACCACTGAAATATCTTGAAATACAAATGCCAAAGCAGAAATCCAAGAAACATGAGAAATAAAAGCAACGTGATCACCTCAAAAGTAGTAGCTCCCAATGAGAGTGAATTAGATAGAATTCTAGATGGAGAATTCAAAAGAATGCTTGCCATGAGCTTTAGCAAAATTAAATAGGATATAAATCAGCTCCTAAATATATCCAAAGGGATTACAAATAAATGTGAGCCTGACATAAAAGCAATACAGGATAGAGGAGAAGGATGCATGGATTAGAGAGAATGCTCCGTAAAGTGCTTGCCACACAAGCATAAGGACCTGAGTTCAGATGGCCAGCAATCATGTAAAAAGCTGAATGTTGTGAGATCCATGCCTGAAATTCTATGGAAGGAAGACACAGGAGGGTCCGAGGATCTTGCTTACCAGCCAGTCTCTCACAGTCAGTAAGTTTCACCTTCCATGAGAGGCCCTGTCTCAAAAATTGAGGTTCAAACCATTAGAGGAAGACACTTGAACTGTGGGCTTCACACATATGGCACATGTGTGAAGCCTGCATATACAAATACACATATGTGAACATGTACATACGCATATAGCATGTACACATATACACTTACATACATATATATTGAACACACAAAAGGAAGAGAAACTCAGTAAAGAGACAAAAGTGTTGATCAATATCCTGATACTTTATGAAAGAAAAACCTCATTAAGTCAAAAAAATACTCAGACTATATGAAGTGGCAGACAGACTATCAGATGTGGAAGACAGGAAGATGAATTGGAACACTCAAACAAATTAAAATAAGAATAAAATATATGAGATAATATATAAAATATCATTAAAGAATAAATTTATAAATCATTGAGCTAGGAGAACTTCAGGCTAGAGGAATAATCATATATTCAATAAAATGAAAGCAAAAAGAAAAGAGATTATTATAAAGATTTAGAAGGCATCTAGAATGATTGAGAGATGAAATTTAAAAAGAACCTCCTTATTTTATATTATAAAATATAAATACAGATGATAAAGATGAAACAAAGAATCACCAAATAATACATAACAAAACCCACCAGAATCAGAGATTTTTCAACAGAGACTTTGAAAGCCAGAGGAGCAAGGAAACATATTTCGACCTCTAAAAGCTGGAACTGCCAATCTAGATAATATGTTAAACAAAACTAGGCATTATATTTCAAAATAAGAAAAAAAAACTTCCCTGATTAAAACAAACAAAAGGTGGGGTTGGGGATTTAGCTCAGTGGTAGAGCGCTTGCCTAGGAAGCGCAAGGCCCCGGGTTCAGTCCCCAGCTCCGGGAAAAAAAAAAAAAAAAAAAAAAGAACCAACAAACAAACAAACAAAAGGAGCTTCTGATTCCTTGGCCAGTGGTAGAGAAACTACTTAAAAGGAACCACACAGAGGAGAAATACAACACTATCTTTTCTTATTGATGGAATAAGACTAGAATCAATAATAAAATAAATTTCAGATATTTTGAAAATTCATGGAGAACTAACAATTCATTTTCATATGAACAAATAAACAAAAAACCAAAAAGAAAATGAAAGCATTTAAAAAATCAAGTGGAAACAGAACATTCCAAAGTTTAGTGGGTATAGCTAAAGCATAATTAAGAGAACAGTTCAAGGCTCTTTCCTACTTCCTCTTCTATTAGATTGAGTGTATCTGGTTTTATGTTGAGGTCCTTGATCCACTTGGACTTGAGCTTTGTGCGATATGACAGATGCAGTTCACAGAATTCAAAAAGGTCAAAAAGCTGAAGGGCCCTAGTGAGGACACCTCAGTTCCACTTGGGATGGATGAGAAAGCAACCATAAGGGGAGTGGGAGGGAGGAACCTGGGAGGGAAAGGGGGCAAGAGGACACGGAGGGGTGGGGTGGGCATGATCTGGTATTCTGTGGGGGAAAAGGACTGAAGCCCTGAAGCCAGCAGAAAAATGGAAACAGATGATCTCAGGAGGTAGGGAGGACACTTCAGAGTGTACCAGAGACCTGGGAGGTGAGAGACTATCAGGACTCAAAGAGGGGAGGCACCCTAGATGAAATGCCCTACAGTGGGGAGAGGGAACTTGTATAGCCCACCTCTAGCAGAAAGACAGGGCATCAAGTGAGGGATGGGGTTGCTATCCCTCAGTTAAAACTCTAACCCATAATTCTTCCTGTCTGAAAGAAATGCAGGGATGGAAATGGAGAAAAGCCTAAGGAAAAGAAGGTCTAGTGACAGGGCCAAAGGGGGATCCAGCTCAAGGGGAGGCCCCAAGACCTGACACCATTACTGAGGCTATGGAGCCCTCACAAAAAGGGACCTATAATGACTGCCTACCAAAAGACCCAACAAGCAGCTGAAAGAGTCAGATGCAGATGTGTGCACCCAACCAATGAACAGAAGCTGCTGATCCCTGTGGTCGAAGAATTAGGGAAAAGCTGGAGGAAGCTGAGGAGGAGGGCGACCCTGTAAGAAGACCAGCAGGCTCAATTAATCTGGACCCCCAAGATCTGTCAGACACCAAACAGGCAGCATACACAAGCTGATATGAGGCCCCCAGCACATATACAGCAGAAGACTCCCGGGTCTAGGTTCAGTCAGAGAAGATGCACCTAATCCTCAAGAGACTGGAGATCCCAGGGAGTTTATAGGGGTGGATGGGGTGGGGATATCCTTGTGGATACAGGGAGGGTGGGTAGGAGGTATGGGATATGGAACAGTTGGAGGGTGGACAGGGAGGGGAATAAAATCTGGAGTGTAAAAAAAAAGGACACAGTTAAGAGCAAAGGGTAACCGTTCTAAAAAGTAAATTTTAGATTTTAAAATAAAATAAAATAAAAGGATGTATCTTATTGATGTAGGAAAAGCAACAAGGTAAACCTAAAATTAATAAGACAGAAGCAATCATAACACCAAAAATACAAAATTTATACTAGAATTATAAAAATCATTAAAAACAAACAAAGAATTCTTTTTGGAGAAGATATGTTTGGTAAGAGTTTAGATAGAGTAAACAAGAAGAAGGGAGAGGAAGCAATAAATTTCTTATTTACAGATAAGAAATAGATATTATGTATAATTCAACAGAGCTGCTAAGGACCATTACAGATAAATATGAAGACCTGCATGCTAATAAATGGGAAAGCTAGAAGAAAGAGTCAGGCTTCTCGGCACATATGACCTCCTCAAACTTACCCATAAAACTATGAAAACCCTGACCAGATTGATAAGTAATTAGATTATATAATGATATTTTTCCAACAAAGGACCCAATGATGAACAAAATTATTCTAGCAACTTGAACCCTGGCATCTATGGTTGATATTTCGAAATGTTAAAAAAAGAATTTTGAAACTGTTCCAAAGCATTGAAAGGGAGGAAACCTTCTAAATTCATTATGTGATGCTTCACTACCTGGTGTAGCAAAACCAGACAAAGGTGCTCCAAGAATGACTTAGCATGTGCCTCTCAATACACATGCCATCACACGAAGGATGAACAATCATTTCATCGTCTCAATTGATGCATATTTTGCATTGGACAAAATTTAAATCCCTGACAAAGTCCTGACAAAATAGGTATGGAGGAAAGATCATGCCTCAACATAATCAAGGCCATTGAGACCAACTCACAGCCAACCCAGACAAGTGGGGGGAAGTTTTTCTAAGATGGAGAACAAGATATTCTTATTAATATCTTATTAATAAGACATATTAATTTTTCTTGCTCAATATAGTAGTGGGGGTTTTGATAAAATATTAGGCAAGAAAGAAATAAAAAGCATAAGAACAGGAAATGAGAAAGTCAAATTATCCTATTTTCACAACGATATGTATAGGGAAACTGAAGAATCTCCCAAAAGTCTATTAGAATTCACTAATTCAATAAAACAGAAAGGTACAAAAGCCAGCAGCTTTCATTATATCACTAATAAAGTAAATGAGGAGGAAACCATGAAGGCAAACCCTTCTACAGTAGCCGCAGAAAACAAAATAAACTTCACTTGGGAAATGAAATACATCCATATCAAAAATTACAAAACACCATGGAGAGAAATTGAAGACAAAAAAATGAGAAAGGAAAACCTTCCATGCTCATGACTGGGAGAACTAATATTGAGATATTTAAGCTAACCATAGGTTCAATCAATGTCAGAATACTTATGACACGATTTGCCTAAGGAACACAAGTATAAATTCACACGCAGTGTACAAAGTACTGACTAGCCAGAGAAACCTCGAGCAAAACAACAGAGCGGATAGCATTCCAGCATTACTTTCAAGATGTCTGTGTTAGTCACTGTCTTCAGTCCTGCATAATCTTGGGATAGAAACAGATGTACAGACCATGTGGCAAGCCAGAAATCCCAGAAGGAAAGCTTGGGACCCTGAAGACAGCTGGCTCTTGCTAAGGACAGGCTGACCGTAACAGAAGAAGAACACTGTCTTGATGATTTTGCTGGAGAGACTGGTTATATACACATGCGAAACATATGGAATCTTGATATGTCTCATTCCTGTTCCCCAGAGCTCCACTCAAAAGGGATCAAAAGACCTAAACTTAAGACCAGAAGCTTTGAAAAAATTAGGAGCAACTGGTGGGAGTAAGGCAGTTTTAGACACTGATACAAAGCAATAATTTTGTGGATTTGATGTTCAAAGTACAGGAAATAAAAGACAAAACTGACAATTGGAATTAAATCTATCAATGTGGTGAAAAGGACAAAGTCTATGTCTTTTGGAAAATATATGGGACCAGCGGAGGTCCCCATTGGCAGAAGAATGGGTAAAAAAATCATCTATACACATAATGGAGCTCCAAAGAAGAAGGAAAGCATGCCATCTGCCACAGAATGCAGGGGTCTGAATAAGTGGAATAATAATAATAATAATAATAATAATAATAATAATAATACGTGTTAAGTGGAATAAGGCAACCATAGAAAGGCAAGTCCCTTCCATTCTCTTTTACATGCAGAAGCTGAGGAGAGACAACTGCCAGCAGAATAGTGATCAGCAAGCATTGAGAAGGGCTTGGAGAGCAGGGTGGGAAAGAAAGGCTGGCTTGACTAGTGCATACTCTGTTCAGATAGGAAAAGATCACACAGCAGTGCATTAGTAAGTACAGTCTGTAGATACAATTAATTAAGACTTTAAGAACAAAAATAAATGAAAGACTTATTCTAAACTAAAGTAAGTCAGGACAAGGTATTATTAGTACAGTAACTAAGAAAAGAGTCAAGGGGACATAAGCAACCTAGAAGTATATCCTCACAAACATGGTCAACAGATCTTTACAAATGAGAAAAGGTGGAACATTGGAGCTAAGACCTTTATTTTAAACAAATGGTAGTGGACACCTAGACACCACAAGCAAAACTTAAAATTATCAAGGGAAAGATCTTACATTTTTCACAACATTGTCTCAAAGCATATCAAAAGAACAAATATCAAATTGGCAGCCATATAACTCCTATATGCATGCTACTATCAATAACCTTGACTTCATCAAAGCAAATAAAACAAGAGAATTTCTGTTCTCCAAAACGAGGACAGTCAAGAAAATAAGACAGACAGGGAGAAATTATTCCCAACAAAAATCCTATTTTATAAAAAACAAAACAAAACAAAAAATAAAACAAACAAACAAAAAAACACCTAACAGGGAACACCTAAAATTCATAAAAAAATAACTTGATTAGAAAATAAGCAAAATTTCTGAGAGACATGTCGCCCAAAATATGCACATATGGAAAATATGTCTATAAAATGATGTCACTCAACAGGAAAAACAAGTTAAAGCCTCACTCAGATTCTATTATACATTCATTAGAATGTCCCAAAGCTAAGACGTCTATAGCACCAAATTCCAGAGGATGTAAAATGACAGATACTGTCACTACTGTTAGAAATGCAAAATGACACAGCTGCTTAGTAAAAATTGTGTTCTTAGAAAACTATAGGCACTTTTAAAATGCAATCCAGCCATAATGCTTCATAGTATATATTCTAAAAGAGTTGAAAACTTATATGTTGGTATAAAATCCAGCACATGGATATTTCTTCTTTATTCATAATTGGAGGTAATTGATATTTCCTTCAGCAGTGAACAGTAAGCCATAGTAGAACTGGAGAGTAGAATATTGTTCAGAGCTAAAAAGAAATAAATTACAAAGGCATGAAAAGATGTGGAGAAACCTTAAGAACAGTTTACTTACTCTGTGATTTCAACTCCACGGTATTCTGGGAGAGATCAAGATTTGAGGACAACAGAAAGATCTGTGGTTGTCAGGGTTGGGGAGGGGGAAGTGACAAAGGAACAGAATATGGAGGAATGTTTTGATGGTGAAAATGCTCTGTACCATTATAGCCACAATGCAGGCATGGTGGCTTCCACCTATTATTCTACAAATTGGGAGGCTGAGGCAGGAGGATCGCCACAAGGCTATAAGGCTATACTGTTATACACATTGATTTCCAGAGTAGCTTGAGCTCCTTTATATCTCTGTCTAAACACAAAACAAAAAGCAAAACAAAGCAAGACACAACAAACCATCTCCATAACCCAGCTAACAACTCCAACAGAAGTCTCCTGCACTGCTGGAAGGCCACGCTGATATTTAGGAGCCCCAGAAGCCTCTTGCTCTACCACAGGCCATCCTGATGCCTGGAAACCTAGAGGGCATAGCAGCTTCCAGATTTTCAGAATCCCAGAGACATCATGGGCACCCCAAACCCCAGTGGAGACACTTTAGTGGACCTGAGAACTTGCCCTTCACCAGAACTACAAGATGCTAAGGCCAGAGGACCAGAGACAAAACAGAAACCAAAGGAAAACATCCACCTATTAAAGATACAATCAGAAATCAGAACCTAAACCTATAATTACCTAAATCCAGATGTCTAGAGGCCAGCATAAGAACAGTCAGCAATAGCTAGAGAAATATGGAGCTACCAACATCCAGATATCCTACTAGAGAAGCCCTAGATATTCATACACATTCCTACAGCCGAAGCATAACAAAATGACCTTAAAACCAATTTTATGAAGATGAAAGATGATAGAAGTCCTTAAAGAGGAAATGAATAAATCCCTTAAAGAAATCCAATAAAAACAAAGAAACAAACAGGTAAAGAAAAAGAATAAAACTGTTCAAGACCTGCCCAAGAATGCAAATAGAAGCAATAAAGAAAACACCAAAAGGGATCCTGGAGATGGAAACTCTAGGGAAGCGAGAAAGAACTACAGATGCAAGCATCATCAACAGAATCTAAGACATGGAAGACAGAGCTTCTGTCATGGACGATACAGTAGACGAAACTGATACATCTGTCAAAGAAAATGTTAATTCCAAAAACTTCCTGACATAAAACACCCAGAACACTATGAAAAGACCAAACCTAAGAATAATAGGAATAGAAGGAGAAGAATCCTGCTTAACGACTCAGAATAAATATTTTTAACACAATCATAGGGGAAAAATTTTCTAACCTGAAGAAGGAGATGCCTTTAAAGGTACATAAAGCTTACAGAACACCACATAGATTGGAAAGGAAAAGAAATTTCCCTCACCACATAATAATCAAAACACTACCAAACAAAGAACATTGAAACCTGCAAGGGAGAAAGGCCAAGTAACATATGAAGGCAGACCTATTATACAGTCCTTCTCAACAGAGACTCTAAAAGCCAGAAGGGCCTGATCATATATCTCGCAGATTCTAAGACCACAAATGCCAGCCTAGACTACTATGCCCAGTGAAATCACCATAGATGAGAAAAACCAAGGTATTTGATGACGAAGTCAATTTTAAACAATACCTATCGACAAATCCAGCCTATACAGAAGGTATTAGAGGGAAAATTCCAACCTGAGAAGGTAAACTACACCCATGAAAATGTGAAAAAATAATATCACACCAGCAAAACCTAAAGCAGAAACACAGAGAGAGAGGGAGGGAGGGAGGGAAGGAGGGGGAGGGAGGGAAGGAGGGAGAGGGATACAGGGGAGAGGGAGACAGGGGAGAGGGAGACAGGGGAGAGGGAGAGAGGGGTGAAATATGTATGAAGTATTTGTATCTTCCTTTTAATTTTACTGCGAATGTAACTGTTCTAAAATCATATCCTTAAGAAAAATATTTACCTCATTTTAAATAAAATTCTTCTACTGGCTAGGCAATAAGGATAAATATTTACACAGGTGCCCCCTTCCAACTTTAATGAATATTTAAATGCTAGGAAGAGCAAAGGAAGAATGAAAGAGGAAATCATCAACAACCACCAATCGCCCTCAATACAACATGGCCTGAAGGAACCACATTGTGACCAAGATTTCCCTGGGAACTCATGACTGCTCTAGCTAGTGGAAGCACCTGTGATTTAACACTGTAGATCAAATCAAAACTCTTGTTCTTCAAAAGGATATATTCGATTTGTTTGATCTATTAAAGAGAGAGAGAGGGGAGAGAGAGGAGAGATAGAGAGAGAGAGAGGGAGAGGAGAGGAGAGAGAGAGAGAGAGAGAGAGAGAGAGGAAGAGAGAGAGAGAGAGAGAGAGGGGAGAGAGAGGAGGAGAGAGAGAGAGAGAGAGAGAGAGAGAGAGAGAGAGAGAGAGAGAGGAGAGAGAGAGAGAGAGAGAGAGAGAGGAGGAGAGAGAGAGAGGGGAGAGAGAGGAGAGAGAGAGAGAGAGAGAGAGAGAGGGAGAGAGAGAGAGAGAGAGAGAGAGAGAGAGAGGGGAAGAGAGAGAGAGGAGAGAGAGAGAGAGAGAGAGAGAGAGAGGAGAGAGAGAGAGAGAGAGAGAGAGAGAGAGAGAGAGAGAGGAGAGAGAGAGAGAGAGGACGAGAGGAGAGGAGGAGAGAGAGAGAGAGAGAGAGAGAGAGAGAGAGAGGAGAGAGAGAGAGAGGAGGAGAGAGAGAGAGAGGAGAGAGGGAGAGAGAGAGAGAGAGAGGAGAGAGAGAGAGAGAGAGAGAGGGAGGGAGGGAGAGAGAGAGAGAGAGAGAGAGAGAGAGAGAGAGAGAGAGAGCGCTCAAACCAAGTGGGAAAGCATGCTGTCAAGACTAGGGATTACAAAGGCAGTATACGAGCAATATGTAATTTTGGGTGGAGGAAAGTGACATACATTAAAAATTACCATCTGAAAGGTGGGCATAGTGGTACACAATTATAATCCTAGCATTTGGGAGGTGCAGGCAGGATCAGGAGATCAAGGTGATCCTTGGCTACACAGTGAGTGTGAGTCCACCTTAGGCTAAATGAGGTACAGTCTCAAAAATAAGTATAATTTAATTAAATTATAACACAGAAAAATGGTTGTATATTTTGTTGGCACGACACTAACCCAGGATAGAAGTCACATAGAATGGTTGCCATTAATACCCTATACTTAAAGAAGAGTCCATTGAGCATCAACCAATAACAGTTTAATTCTTGAATAAAGTGAGGAAATCACTTCATGAAATTTGAAGGACAGTAAAATCCTCAGGGATAAGAAGCGCCATTTAACAACTTTATATCCAACTGAAGTATCAATGTCAAACACAGGTAACAAAGAAACATCTTTGAATGTGAAAGACAAAGGATGCTATTATCAAGCATCTTCAGTGAAAAAAATATCTGTGATCTATATATGATTTTAAAAATTATACTAAGAACACCTGTGCAGAACACTTTTTTTTAAACTACAAGTCACAGACTAAACTTGCAGAGATAATGTAACAGGAACTACATTAGCTCTGACAAAAGTTGGGAGAAAAGATGTGTTAGAAAGTGGAGCGGTGTCAGTCTTCCAGCTCTGTCCTTCCACAGCAGTCCAAGAGAAGAGAGGTGTTCATATTACAGAAGAGTCATTCATAACGGCATCCCGTGTACTAGGTAGCCTCAACAACAGAGGCTGCAAGTCCAAGAAAGCCTGAGAGTTAATACATTCTGAGGACCTCAAGATAGTATCTAGCTTGTGTCTCTCTGAGCCTTCAGTAATTTGAGGGCAATCTTTGATATTTCCTGCTTTGTAGACACACATAACTTTTCCCTCCAACTCAACATAATTACTGAGAGTCTTTGAAGTAATTGTATGCAAATACCTGTGGCATAAATCAATGAATGAACTCATTGGCTCTATGGTTAGGGGCATCAGTGTTCTACCCTTACTTTTTTTGTTTGAATTATTTAAAAAGGAATATGTGCATAACTGTTATTAATTTATTGTTTGACAGTTTTATGCATTTTTATCTACTCAAGAGCTGCACAAGAAGATTGGGTCACTTGACATGTCATCATGGATGGGGGCTCGATCCCAATCAGAGTGACCATTGACAATTAGCATCTCTTTGTGGAGTGGGGTGGTTGTTACTTTCTTCAGATCTATGACCTCATCTTTAGACGTTTCCCCTTTGTATGGTACGCCGCATGATATTTCTTATAAGCACTTGAGTCATATAAGTGGTCTACCTATTTCACTATGATCTTTATTTATGATAACCTTATTTCTCAAGGCACAGTTTTGAGATACACAGCATTAGGAAAATTTAATATTAATTTAGTGGGCAGGGTATGATCCAAGTCAAAGGAGGAGAGAAGTGGGTGGTGATAAATTTGGAGATAGGAGCAACAAAGTTGCCAGAAAAAACAACCAACTCAACCAGATGCAGGGAACACCATGCAACAGTTGAACACCACTGTCCTTAATGTTACGTAGTCCTTTTGTACAGTCTATGTTCCAAGTCCATAGTTCTCGAGAAGTAGGAAGGTAAGGTAAACATGCTATATGTTGAAAATAAGTAATTACCATGACCTATATCCAAGCATCTCAAAAGCAGGGGATTTAGTAAATGTGTTAAAACATTCCTGAATTTTAAGCCTTTCTAACTGACCCATCAATCATTTTTTCTTTCAGTTCAGCGTAGCCTATTATTTATAAGAAATGTGGTGCTGTTAAACACTCCCCTTGCAAACCTTCCACCACTGATCTTGAGGAAGTCCATTGAGAGTTGCAAAAGGGGTAACTGTAGATGACTTTCTGTCAGACTTGTTGAAATGAAATCAATATATATGAGAGTCAAAGAACTTTCATGTCTTTAAAGCAGAAAAGAAACTGAACCTTATGAAATTCAGCTAGTTAATCAATAGCTCACAAGTGCTGGCATGTGACTGAGTGAATCAATGAGGTGGCTTAAGCTGATACTCAGAAAAAAAAATCACATAGCGCTCATACTCAGAGTGGGTTTGGCCTTTTCCATTTCCTTTTGTATTGAAACAATCAAAAGAATTCTCTATTTCAGAGTGGTGCCAGTTTTAATCTTCCTAGTAACACAAGGGAAAATTCTGTAACTCAGAGGCTATTATTTCCTGGGGGGGCAATGTTATTTATTTAATTCATTTTTACTTATTGATACAAATATTCCACTAGTGGAATGGAAATGCTTTTTTTAGTAAAGAATTCAAGAAAAGCATACACACACATAAGCAGAGAGAGAAGGGAGGGAGAGGGAGGGAGGGAGAGAGAGAGGGAGAGGGAGAGGGAGAGGGGGAGAGAGAGAGAGAGAGAGAGAGAGAGAGAGAGAGAGAGAGAGAGAGAGAGAGAGAGAGAGAGAGGAGGAGGAGGAGGAAGAGGAGGAGGAGGAAGAGGAAGAAGAAGAAGAAGAAGAAGAAGAAGAAGAAGAAGAAGAAGAAGAAGAA
This sequence comes from Rattus norvegicus, assembly GCF_021556685.1. Lineage (NCBI taxonomy): Eukaryota > Metazoa > Chordata > Mammalia > Rodentia > Muridae > Rattus > Rattus norvegicus. Next base: position 33,467,536 of record NC_141543.1, on the reverse strand, counting down.
GAAGAAGAAGAAGAAGAAGAAGAAGAAGAAGAAGAAGTTGTTTAGTCATTTACTTCATGTTTATTTTCTCTTTCCTAGGGTTTTCAACTTCTCCTGTCAACAAGCCCTGCCCATGCTTATATATCTCCATTCTGTATGTAGCCTTCTGAGTTTAATATGAGTTACTTAGCTAATGGATCAGGTAGTTATTAAGCAGGACAGGGACAACTTATGCATGACTACATGACTGAAAATAATAACACACCCCCCTCCACATCAATAGATGCCAATTGCCGAGAGTCACTGTGGATTGGAGTGAGCCCCCATCTATGATGACATGTCAAAGGCCCACTCTTGTTCAGCTCTTTGGTAGATTAAAAAATGTATAGATCTGTCAAACAATAAAACATAACAAAAGTTACACACACATATATTTTTACATAATTTAAACAAAATGTAAGGGTGGCATGCTGATACCCCCATTGTGGAACAAAGGAGTTCAGTTTTTGATTTGTGCCGCAGGTATTTGAGTAAAATAACTCCAAAGGATTCTCAGAGACTATGATTAGTCAGAGGAAAAAGATATATTCTCCACAACATTTGAATAGTTTGATTGGGGAGAGAGGAAAATTCCAGTCATCGCACAACTCTTTTTCTGTGACAAACCAGGGACAAATTCTAACCACCTTGGGAGCAGGTGATAAAGCCTTTTTCTTCTTTCTTTTTTGCATCCCTGGGTATGCTGTTTTGCATTCTATTTGATTCTACAACCTGCCTCCAATTCTTTTGGGAAATAGGCAGAGTATATAAAAAGGGGAGGCAATTAATCAGTATTTGTTGAATAAATGAATACCTAAGTGAATGAATAAGTAAACAGAAGAGAAATAGATGAGCTGAGAGGGAGAATCCTACCACCCTGATTGTTTCCAGCCTCCTGCTTTAATAAGGAGGTTTGATGCAAAGAGCACACTGTGATTTTAACAAAGAAGATAGTACCCTGCCTGGCCCAGATGGTGTGCTGTAAACCAGAACCAGCAGGAAACTAGAGAAAAGGCGATCTTTAAAGAGTGTTGGTATTCTCCCCAGATACATTTGCAGGTCTGCCTGGTGATCCCCTCTAAACAGTGGACAAGGAAATTACTTTCTAGGCAAGTCAGAGAGAGCTGGAGCTCACAGTGATTTTCATGGAATCTGTAAATCAAATGTATCTATTCCTGGCTTTTAAAAATCATGAAAATTAAAAAAAAATCTGTCATTGGTAGATGATAAAATTATTGAATATTATTCAAAGTGGAAACTTAGTTTCTGAGTTGACAAGACAGGAATATCACAGCATAGTTGTTTGACTTTGTTTTCCACTAAAGAACAGCATCAGTGTGACATTGAAAAAATTTTTCTGCAGACAGAAAAATCCCTCCTTATCTTTGGTAGGTTGCTTATAGCTGATGAGATAACTAATAGTAGTAGAGAAAATATCCACAGTAGAGTGAAGATTGACAGGGTGGATTTAATCTATTATTCTCCATGTTCTAACTTGAACACATCTTATTTTGAATTTTGGTAATCTGCATACATATCCTATCTTGTTTTTAGATTTAACTCTTTCAGAAAGCTGGACCTACTTATTGACTCATTTTATATTTTCTACAGGCAACAAATATTCAAGAAACAATAGATTTTTTGAGATATATTCAAGAAGTGTGTGAATAGAAGTAGCATCTGAAAATTGCTACTTCTGTTCCATAAAGTCTTTCCTGTGACATTCAAGGACCTGCAACAAACCAGACTTGAAAGTTTAAAAAAAAATTAGTTTCTGTTCTCAAAATATTTGCAAACTCATGGCTGAGGTAGACATGTGCACATTTAACTTGCACACATCTAAGAACAAAGAGGTAAAGTGCAGAGGAGTTAAGACAAAAGGATGGGCTTGTACAGAGAAACTGGAATCATAATTTATATTTGGGATTTGTTGCTAAAGGTACGGGTTGATAGTGTATTTGACTGAAGGCTCAAACTAATTCAATAGGTATGGATACATTTGAAGAAAGATGTCCCAAGGAAAATTACACTGCAGCAAAATTTGGAGATGGCGTGGAATATGTGCTTTGCAAACATTTGGATCATTTAGAGTGACAATAATACTTTCTAGAACATATTTTGTAAGTATGTGTATTTGTGTGTATAGGTGCACATATGCATGTACATGTGTGTGCTGGGTAGAAAGAGGCATCATTAAAAGAGTATATCAATTATAAGTCAAAGCCCATATAAGCACACACTTCACAGAGCCTTACAAATCCAGAGAATATTAATTAAACTTTAAATTACAAAAGCCATGGAGCAAGGACAGTATGCTATCAGTTCTGGGTTTTAATATCTATACCTGACTGTTGGCTTCTGACTCCCAAATCTAGTGAAGAGATTTAAAGATTAGTTGTCTAATGCTGGCCTTTTCCTTGCAGGTGTTATAAGTGCATTATCCAAAGCAAGTCTCCAACTACAGAAGAATGTCCCTAGGCTGGAATGCATTATAAGGAATGAGACAGGGTCACAAAAGAGATCGTCAGAGAATTCGCCTAGAACACAAGGTGCATTTGTCTCTATTTGAACTTAAAAAAGAAGAAGAAGAAAATCTTTACTTGAACATTCTCTAGTAATGGTAACAAACTTTTATCCTTTCTTTCCTGGAGGAAATTTATTCCTGGGTAACCAAATACCACAAACTGTTCAAAGTAAGCACCATCTCACAGGAGAAAGCCAACCAATGTTTGGAGCATGAGTTAGAAAATTAGAAAACACATTTCCAGTAGAAAGACAGGGCATCAAGTGGAGGGATGGGGTTGCCATCCTATAGTCAAAAACTGACCCAGAATTGCTCTTGTCCAAAAGGATTATAGGGACAAAAATGGAGAAGAGACTGAGGGAAAGGCAGTCCAGTGACTGGTCCAACCTGGGATCCATCTCAAGGGGAGGCGCCAAGGCTTGACCATATTTATTACTGATGCTATGGTGTGCTCACAGACAGGAACTGAGCATGGCTGTCCTCTGAGAGGTCCAATAAGCAGCAGGCTGAGTCAGATGCTGATACTTATACCCAAGCATTGGACTGAAGTCAGGGATCCCTGTGGTTTAATTGGGGAAAGGCTGGAAGAATTTGAGGAGGATGGCAACCCCATAGCAAGACCATCTGAGGAGAAGGGGGGCCCTATGGGAAGACCAGCAGTCTCAACTAACCTGGGCCCCTGAGCTCTCTCAGACGCTGAGCCACCAGACAAGCTGCATACATGGTCTGGTCTGAGCCCCTGGCACTATATAGCAGAGGACTGCCTGGTCTGGCCTCAGTGGAAAAAGATGTGCCTAGGGCCTTGAGAGACTTGAGGCCCTAGGGAGTGGCGAGGCCTATCGAGGTGGTGGGGGATATCCTCTTGAAGCCAGGGGAAGGAGGTATTAAATGAGAAACTATTGGAAGGTGGACAGGGAGGGGGCAATGACTGGACTGTAAAAAAATGAAAGTAATAAAAAAGAAAACACATTTCAATACACTAGTTGATTCATGACCTAATTTCATTTAGTGTTAAAATGACTATTAGAGAAAGGATGGAGAGATGGCTTAGTGTCTAAGAACACATTCTACTCTGGCAGAGGACCCAGGTTCAGTTTTCAGCACCAAAATGGTAGCTCATAACTACCATAAAGGCCTGGCTCCTTCTTTTGGCCTCTGTGGGTATCAGGCATGCATGTGAGGTACATACATACAGGCAGACAAACACTTATGTACACAAAATAAAAATACTCTGTCAGAAAACTTATGAGAAAATTATATAAACAGAATATTCTGGTTTGTGGTCTATGTGTTACAGTGTCAGGTTAGGTAACCTCATTCTTTTGGTTCTCTGGCAAGAATGATACACAGAAATGTGTAGCAGAGAAAACCACTTACATCACAAACCCAGAAGTAAAAAGGAAGAAAGTAGAGTAGGACAATCCTTTACAAAGGTGTGCATCGGTGAAGTAAACATCCCCTGGTATAAAAGCCCCACCTCCCAAAGGTCCAAAGAGTCTTCTAATAGTACCACGCTGGGGGCTAAGACTTGATAGACCTGGGGAGCAGTCATCTGAGCCACTGAACTGAGTAAGGACCCAAGTGGGGCTCCTAAGTTCTCACCTAATTTGCTCCAATTACTCCTCTGACACTGACATGTGTTCACTTCGCTCATAGAAAACAAAACAAAAAGATTAAAAGATCAGAAACAAAGAGCAAAAATAATTAAATAATTTGTCATTTTCAAGGCTTTTTTTTTTTACAATAAAGCAATAGAGCAAAGGAAGATTGACCAATTGGTTAAAATCGGGTCATTATTTATCTGTTTTGTTGAGGATTAAAACATGGAGAATTATTAATACATTCTGATTTTTTTTCTGTTTTCTCAGAAGGTTAGATAATCACTCAGTTTCAGTGACACAGAACGTTAGCATGAGTGCCTCTATTTTAACCTTTAGTCTGTTGTGCTGAGTTCTAGTACAGAAGGTCAAGCCAATATGAGGCTCTCCTGTAAGTACTTCACTCTTGATACACGTCTATTTCTGCCTCTGCACAAAGGTACTGCACCAATCACAGGTGTGGGCTTGTCATGAACCTGGGTCCACAGGCACTCACTACCATAAGCACATGAGAAGTCACACCTCACCTAACAGTTAAGGAGAATGTATTATTGTTGAGAAGTTAATGAGTAGCCAACAGGCTTCTCCCATGGCCAAGAAGCGTCTCTGAATCATCCTTATTTTGGTAGCTGTTCTGTGAACTACCTTAGGCTGTGCCCACTGGTGACAGTGTTTCACCTGGCCAGCAAATAAGGAATCTGTTCGAGCTTTGGAAGACCTTTCTCTAGGGATAATGGGATATTAGATGTAGCCACCCGCATACAATCAGGAAGAATACAAAAGGTGGGAAGAATGAACAGGATGCTGGGAAGCATTTCGTTCCTCTCCCATTGTTGGTTTTGTTAGATCATAAACATTTTCAGGATTTCATTTTTAAAATTATGTACATGTGTGTCTTGGTGGTAGTATGTGCATATGGGTACAGATGCCTGGAGAGCTGAGATGTTTAATTCTTTGAAGCTGGAGATACAGAGCATTGTGAGCTACCTGATGTGGGTGCATGTAGGTCCCAGGTAAGAACAGCATGTGTTCTTAACCACCGAGCATCTCTCTAGGTCTAGATATCATTTGCTTTCTTTCTTATAGATGTCTAAGAATTATGTGAATTAATATTCATGAGATTTCAGGTGTCTGAATTCATGGGCAACCACATCTTTAGCTTGAACAAATGTCAGATAGACTCTCTCTCTCTCTCTCTCTCTCTCTCTCTCTCTCTCTCTCTCTCTCTCCAGTTCAAATAAATAAACATGTCACTACTATTACAAGTAACAAAGTTATCTATGGGAAAAAGACAAGATAGGGATAAGCCACCTGGAGGACATTCATTTCTTTTTTTAATTACCTTTCCCGAGAGAAGCAAAGAGGTCAACAGCTATTGAGGGAATGACTATGGGCATGGTTGTTTGCAGGTAGCAGGCTACTCTAGAATGCTCCCAGTCAGCACACTAACCTGGCAAACTCTCCAGCCTTCCTTTCTAAATAGATAGTCCCCACCTATAAATATTAAAAGTTCAAAGTACTGATTGGGCAGTCTGAATTAAAGAGCCAAAGTGTTCATCTGTAAAAGTCTCCGACTCTCCAGGATAAAAACTGATATTTGCATTAGTTACCTGTTGACCATCTGTAGGCAGTAAAGTTCACATAGGAGGTCTCAGAAGGAGCGGCCCAGACCCCAGTTCTCCCTTTTCTATATTGAGCGGCTGATAGTTCATCTGGATTACCTCTTGTGTAAGCTCCACCAATTTAACCCGAGTGGCATTTTCAGTATGGTATTCCATGTACTTGAAGGCTTTGAACATACTTTATATGGCTGTGTATCATGACCAATCAGAGAGCAGGGTCTATTTCTTTGGAATTTGAAGAGGAGTAAGAGACAAACATTAAGCAAGAGATGCTATAAGGACAGGGATTGCAAAACTGTGAACAGGGTTAGTTGGAGGCTGTTTTGTACCTTTTTGAAGGCTAGGACTAAAATCCTCAGGGGGTCTATGGGATCTGCTTCATTTGATTAAGGCTTTTTCTAGTTTTGCCATAAATATATGTCTTCAAACATCTACAGTTCTGCTTCACAAACTTTTCTCAGATCCTGACCTCTGTAGAGGGAAACTGTGTTAGTTCTACAATGCTGCTCCCTTCCAATGCCTTCTTGTGTCCCTAAAAAATTTCTTCAGAAAACTCCTCAACTGTCACTTCATTAAGGAGTTTTTGCCTGTTCTCCTGGGCCAACATGGCACGCCTTCAGGGAATTACATCCTTGGATTCACACTCTTGTTATTTGATAAGCATATATTTCATGTGCCACTAGAACACAAATCCTCTACAGGCCTTTGGTATTTGTTTGCCTTACTATGATGGAGGGGTAGGTAATTATGAGAATGAGTAAGGAGATCAAAGAAGGGGATTCAAGGCTTAGGGATGGTCTCAGAAGAGTGTTCCCTCTGGGAGTAAGAGCCATAGGATTGGAAGATGTGTAAGGAAAAGATGTTTTGGGGGTATTATGTAGCCACTAAATTCATGAACTCACTGCAGCTATGACAATCCACAGAAAATTGGGTTTTTAAACATTGGATCATCAGGATGGGAGAGGTCCATGAGGCCCCACACTTCCAAGAGGGATTTTTGCCATTTAAAGGTTGTGGAGGAGGCTATCATTTTCTTAAGTGGTGTGACTGTTGGTAAGTTGTTCTTGCTCTACCTAATAACCTCCCATCCATGATCAGGTAAGAAATGAATTAAGCTCGGTGGATTGTACAGAAAAAGTGCCATGGAAGAAGAGATTTGCTGGGATGTAGACTCCAGTGTTAGGAGGAGGAGCATGGTAGAGTGTGATTGGGGTGAAAGGAACTGAAGTTCACACTGTAAATGCATGAAACTATCAAAAAAACCAAACAAACCAGAATCCTGTCATTTCTGGTCCTATCTTGTATAGAGAGAGAGGGGAGAGGGGAGATATAGGGAGAGAGGGGAGAGAAGAAATGGAGGGTGAGAGGGGAGAGAGAGAGATGAATATTATCTTTATAAACATTAAGATTTTCTTCCTCCACCCAGGGACTGGGTGCTTTTCATGCTGGCAGTGAAATTTGTAAAATTCATACAGCATAAAATTAATCATTTAAAATTGTACGGTGGTATTTGCATATTCACAACATGTGGCCAACTGTTTAATACCATCCCAGGGTTTTTATCATCCCAAAGGGAAAAATGCCAGGCCAACAAGCAATCACTCACTACCACAACCTGCCCTGGGCCCTAGCAACAGCTCGCTGGGTTTCCTGTCTCTTTCGGCTTGGCTGAACTGCATTTGCATATAAGTGGAATCTTCCGTGTACGACATACCTGACTTTTTCATTAATGATGTTTTTGTGGATTCTTTGCATTACATCTTGTATCAAAAATTCCTGTCCTTTTTGGTGGCGTTGTTTTGTTTTTTAAATAGATGCACAAAGTTATTCGGCCATCATTTCATGGTCATGTAGGGTTGCTTTTATCTACCTTTCCCTGATTATTAATGGACTCACTAGGGCCCTTCATTTACAATTTTATTTGCCCTTTGAGTGTTACTTTTCAGATCTTTTGAGCATACCTGAAGAAGTGGAATTAAGGAATTTCTGGGTCAAATTATCATCCCAATTTTAACTCTGAAGGTCTTTTATGTATGATTAGATAGCTCTGTCCTTGTGCTAGCTGAATCTTAGTTTTTGTTTCTAAGATTCTGTGGTAATCAGGGTCAGATATCTATAGCAGGCTTATGTTCCTCGGTTAGGTGGAGTAGTAATATCTGGGTAACCATTATGGGCACTCTGTCACTGGCCCTAGAATTCCATTAGCACATGGCCTTTATCTCCAATTATTTTCTCCATTACCTTCTCCTTCCATAAAATGACCTATTTTCCTTGTAAAAGCTGAAATTATTTATGGAGGTTAGAAAACAGGTTTTGAACATACTCTTATAGCAAAATGTTATAGAGAAATTTTTGATAGAGATATTTTCTCTGGCCTTATTAGTTTACTTTGTCTACTCCAAAATTGTATACATTTGGGGAAGTTATTTAACCTCTGAGTTAATGTTAATGATTTGAAAAATAGAAATAGGACATATTTAGTAGATCTTGGATCCTGGTAGACCTTTAATAAATGTACTCTTTATATAAAGGAGTTCATATTTCCATCCAAGGAAAGGTACCATAGGATAGAGGATAATTTTAGAGCCATAATTATTTTAGCTAGAAAACTGGTATTTTCTTCATTTATGTGTCTTTGATGCTAGAAATCTTTAATATCAAATTGTGTTTAAAGTTACCCATTCTTTTTACAATGAGAATAAACCTCAAATTCTTTAGACTGTCCTCATGAATTAATGTGAATGCCTTTGTTTCTACTCTAGCTGCATTCTTAGCCTTCTCTTTCATGACTCTAGTCTTGCTGTTAATATAATACTGTGAGACACTCATTTCTCTACTGCCTCAACTCCTTAACCCCTTCTGGTGACCAGTCCCAGCATATCATTCCCCAGACTTCTCCAGGATTTGGAGCTTAAGAGTGAAAATGTCTTTAGTTTAATTATCTGCCTGTATTCAGACATGCACCATTCTCTGTGTGTTACAGTGAAGTATGAAAGTACAACTTTCTTACTCTGCTTGGTTTTTTTTCCTTTCATAAACAATTCCCCCTCTTGGCCCCTTTATTGTGGTGCAGTTTGGTTTACTTTCTAAACTAGGAACTTTGTGAGGTATTTTTCTCTTTGCACAGAACCTCTGAGAGAAATCTTGGTTGTCTAGCTAATTAAACCAGGTCCTTTCCAATTGTCTTATTTCTAATTCCATGGGAAAATTAAAAGATATGATACAATGCCAAAAAGTTTCTATTAGTGGGCAGGGTAGGCCATTGTTTCCTACCATAATAGTTCTCAGGAGACCTACCCTAGAATTAAAAAGGACAATGGTACTATGGAAATATTAACATACAAAATATACTAGAAGAACAGACACATGGAGGAGAAAGAGAAGGGAATCAAAACAACACAATGGAAAACCATCAAATCACAAGAATGATGATGTGTAAATAAAACACGACATCATATAAATTAAATGATAGGACAAAGTTCATCCTTGTTAATAAATACGGATTAAATTTGTTAATCAAAGGCATAGATTAAGCTGGGCTTGGTGGTATATTCTTGTGTTATTAGTACTTTACCTTTTAGAGCCCTAAATGAGGTTATCTAAAAATCAACAAAAATTAATCAAACAAATAAATTAATAGATGGTCCAAATAGATAAATCAAAGAGAGTCAACTCTATATTGCCTACAAAAAAACTTCTACTTTCTGCTAAAAGTTCACATAGGCTAAAAGTGAAGAATTAAGAGAGGATAAATTATTGGAAATGAAAACCAATAGTCAGAACAATCAGCTATGCATTTTTCCTATAAGGACAGCTTTAAATAAAAGGCTATAAGACAGAGTTCAGGGATCATTGCAGAAGAGGGGTCAGAAAGAATTTAAGAGCCAGACATAGACATAACCTGAAATTCCAGGTAGAGCAGAACAGATACACATCGAAACTCACAACAGCTGTGACAGCACCCACAAAATCTGTGCAAGCCCCAAACTGACACAATCCTAGCATTGAGAGAGGAGCTAGGCATACAGTCCCACAAACTCAGAACTACTGTCTATTGTTAGCCACTAGGAGAGGAAGAGAGTTTTCTCTAGGAACGCAGCCCCTGGTAAGTTGACCACTCTGTAGTAGAAGGCTAACACATGCAAAAAGTATGTGGGTATCACAAATTAGTCTTATTGGGTTTAAAAAAAATAAAGAACATGAAGATATGTAGGTAGGGAAGAGGGATGGATCTGGGAATTGATGAAGGACCAAATATGAGAAAAACACATCATATGAAACTCTCAAAGAGCTAATAAAATTGAAAAACGATTAAGAGGCAAAGGTCATTGCATGCTGACTCAAAGATAAGTTTAGCAGAATATATGACAGCTGTAAATACATGCACTGATGATGAGACTCCCTGGGTTACATTCTTATAAAATTTTACTTACAAGTAAAACACTCAGAATCTGCAGTAAGGCATATGAAAAGACACAGTTGTGTGAGGACAGAAAGATGGCTCAGTGGGTAGAGGTCTCTGTCAACCCTGATAGCCTGAGTTAAATCTCTGCAACCCACACGATTGAAGAAGACAATCAACTTTTGTAAGATGTCCTCTATCTTCTGTCCTCTGAACTCCACACTTACGCTGTGGCATGCATACCCACAGATACATTTAAAAACGCCAAAAAAAAAAAAAAAGAGATGCACCCACCTTTATAGAAGTTGACTGGTATTGGAGCAAGAGGGCACCAAAATCTTTAGTAAGATATGGTGAAAATTATTATAAGATCTTCCTTCCAGAAAAAGCAGTTCATGAAGGAAATAAAATCAAGGTCTCTAACCTTCATTGAAATGTGTGAAATGGCTGAATAATACAACCATTTCAAAAGGAGAATAGTAGGATGGAGTTAAAATTTAATTAAAAGTGTACAAAAGAACAGTGGAGGGGTGATTACTATTCCATGATCTTGGCTCTAGTTCATTGTATATGCATAAACTTGAATATCATCTTCTCAATATGTATAGTTTATTATATGGCAGTTCTACCTCAATACAGCTGCTAGAACCTAAACAATGTGATGAAATCAACAACAGAAAAAAATTGCAAATCATAGGTTTCTCTAGCTGGTGCTCTCAGCATCCAAGTTTCTATAGGTGGAGATAATAACGAACCTCATTTTCTTCCCTGGCAATTCTGGAAGAGGAACTTGTGAGGTCATTTCCTCAAAGTCTCAAGAGGGCTCCCTGATTTGGAGGCCAGAGACCAATGATCCTGTCCACACTAGGTTCTCTACTCAAACAAGCTTTCTAGTCCAATCAGGAATAGTTACTCTCTGATGATTGTTATAGCCCTTTGTTGATTCGCTGTAACAATCCACAGATCCACAGCTTTGGGTAAAATCAGGACTTTCCAGAAAGTCAGTAGCATCACCTCTCCTAAGCCCTCCATCCCTACCTCAGCCTTCTAGAGACTATGTAAGTCTCTCATTCTAGGGACAAGCAATCCCTAAATGCCATAAGCCCTGTTCTTTCTTTTCTTCCTTTGTTCAAGCTTCCTCTGCTCTACCTGGCTTAATTCTATCATAAATACACTACTAACATTATTTGGTAAGTGTTACTTGAATGCTGTGAGGACATAAACACTCCCTGTTTTATTTTATGGTTGACACAGGGTCTCATGATGTTAGCACTGGATGGCCTGGAACTCACTATGGAGACCAGGTTGGCTTTAAAAGTTTTAATTAGACTGTTTCATCCCTAATACCAACATGGGAAACTATGATCATGATTATTCACATTTGACAGAAGAGCAAAATGACTCTGCAACAGGGTTGTGGCTGGTATCGTGTCTCTTATCTATGCAGTATGAGGATTTGGACCTGTTGTTCATCTGTCTCAATGCTTCAGTCCCATATACCTCTTTTGAAATAGTTTTTGCAATGTTTCTTCTTATTTCCCCACTTTCCATGTGTATATTTATGTATGTATATTTACGCATGTGTTATCACCACTAGATTTAATATTATGTGTTTATAAATATAATGTGGTAGAAATTTGTTATTTGGCATGAAAAATATTTAGTGTACACTGTTAAGAATACATTTTAATAATTATATACTTTCATATCCATGCAAACATGTACCATGAAGTAGAAACATACACACCAAATATCAATGTTATAATCACAGCATGGGAAATTTTACTTTCTTTTTGGTTTATTTATTTTTTTCAGACATTACTCATGGATGAACACATATTGCTCATGTCATTGAAAATGGTCCAGAAATGATCTCTGAAAGATTTCCACCTTTCAGGGGAGAAAGATAAAAGATAAAAGAAGACCCTCCCCTCTGTCTTTTTTTCTTACAAACTTGGTTCCAAATAGTGAGTGACATCTCTTCCTTCCAATGAGAGGAACATAACTGTGGGCGTTCTAATGGCAGGGAAAAATTGGTGGTGCAAACCATAGCATGTTTGTTAGTAACCTTGGCATTCGGTTCAGAATGGGGGCTCTTTTTAAAAGAGTTACTCTAAACAAAAACAGAGAAGCACTGCTCTAGGAGTGCTTTGCAAATGTTCGTGTCACTCAAGTACTAACTTCTACCATGTGGCCCTCATGCCTTTCACCTCCTGTCATTTCATCCCTTCCTCTTCTATGCTTGGTAGGCACTTACATTTAGCTCAGTAATATGTGATTAGAAAGGGTAGTTTTACAACTCTCACTTAGCAATCCTTACACTCATGCATTTGATTGTGAATCAGTTCATGCGAAGTTTTGCTTTCTTTCTCAAGAAGTACCCAGAAATGAACTGTATCTACAGTTGAAATGTCTGATTTGTGGGATGAAGAGATGGCTCAGTAGTTAAAAATGCTTACTGGTCCTGTAGAAAACCAAAGTTCAGTTCCTGACACCACTTTTGGCTGCTTACAGCTTTCTGTAACATCTCCTGGGAATCATCTGGTTTCTGCAAATACCTGCACACATGAAAGTTCTCTCTCTCTCTCTCTCTCTCTCTCTCTCTCTCTCACACACACACACACACACACACACACACACACAATTAAAAAATAAAAGAAATTTTTAAAAATTCTGTTTCGTTCAATGTTGGGTTGAATGCTAGGGACTTATAATGAGAATATAATCAAAGTCTAGACCTCTCTGGTCAACAAGTAAATGTGTAATCATACAAAACTGGCTGAGTTGTGAACAGTCCCATGAAGAAAGCACACAAGCTGAGATCAGTGTTTCTATAGTGGCTATGAACGACCTATCTGAAGACATGATATTTTGGCTGAGAGTGGGAATTTTGGGTTTGGAGACTTGAATAGGAAGTTCATGGTATATAACAAGGACACATGTTCCACTCTGTTCATAGCAGCCTTAATTATAATAGCCAGAAGCTGGAAAGAACCCAGATGTCCCTCAACAGAGGAATGGATACAGAAAATGTGGTTCATTTACACAATGGAGTAGTACTCAGCTATTCAAAACAATCACTTCATGAAATTTCTAGGCAAATGGATGGAACTAGAAAATATCTGGAGTGAGTTAACTCAAACACACACACACACACACACACACACACACACACACACGGTATGTATTCACTGATAAGTAAACATTAGCATTAAAGCTTGGATTACCCAAGATATAACCCACAGACCACATGAAACTCAAGAATAAGGACAACCAAAGTATGGATGCTTCAGTCCTCATTAGAAGAGGGAACAAAAATATTCACAGGAGGAAATAGGGAGACAAAGTTTGGAGCAGAGACTGAAGGAAAGACCGTCCAGCCACCAAACCAAGTCACTATTGCTGATGTCAAGAAGTGCATGCTGACAGGAGCCTGATAGAGCTGTCTCCTGAGAGGCTCTGCCAGAGCATGACAAATACAGAGGCAGATGCTTGCAGCCAACCATCGAACTGAGAATGGGGACCCCAATGGAGGAGTTAAAGAAAGGATTGAATGAGCTGAAGGGGTTTGTAACCCCTTAAGAACAATGCCAACCAACCAGAGCTCCCAGGGAGTAAACCATCCAAAGAGTTCACAGGGACAGATCCATGGCTTCAGCTGCATATGTAGCAGAGGATGGCCTTGTTAGGCACCAAGGGAAGGAGATGCCCTTGGTCTTGCCAAGGCTCGAGTCCCCAGTGTAGGGCAGGGAGGTGGGAAGAGGTGGGTGGATTGTTGGGGGAACACCCACATAGATGTAGAAGAAGGAAGTGTAGGATAGGGGGTTTATGGCTAGGAAACTAGGAAAAGGGATAACATTTGAAATGTAAATAAATTTAAAAAAATTAAGAAAAAAGGAAATTCATGGCAATTATTCAAATATTTGCTCCAGGAACAAATGGGTCAGTCATTTCTTCCTTTCCCAACAGAACCTTCTACACACTGGGAAAATCGACAAATAGTTGAACTTGATTTATACAATAGGTTAAGGAGCTCCCATTATCTCCTAAGCATTGTGCTGCATGAATTCCACATCATTTAACCTCATAGCCAGAGGAAATATCTCTTTGTTTCCCCACATTTTGATGATGAAGAATCTCTTCAGATAAATGTGAACTTGCCCAAGGCCATGCAGCTGGTAAGAGAACCAAGATCTTAGTCAGTATCATTTGGGTAATCTCCAAGATGCACCTGCTTCTACTGATTTCTGAGAGAGTGAAGTGTGTAAGAAATTATACAGGTATACAAAAAGGTTTAATTATGGAACTAAAAATAGACACGTTCCCATTTACATTGTGAGATTGAAAAACTAGATGGTACTCTTATAGAAGCCATTTGTCCTTTTAAATATGAGATGAAGTTTTGAACAATTGTTTAAGGGGAAAAAACGAGGGCAATTTTTGAGTCTCATTTCATTGTTAAAACCTCAGGTTATTCTTGGAATAGATTTTCTATGTGACCTTATAGAAAATTTTTTTTTGCTCTTGACCTCAGGGTCCCCAGTGATACTCTTACTGTCACACACTCAACAAGAAGAGCTTTTGGCAAATGTGTGGGTAAAGCTAGGGCAGATGTTAATAGTCCATGAAAATAGAGAAGCATTGGACATTTGAAGAGTTAAATAACGCATAGTTAAAAATTGGTTGATACAGGGTTGGGAGAAAGGGATTCAGCTTATGATAGAAAACAAGAAGTATCTATACAAGGACTGAAGATGATAAATAATTTTGACATTTTCCTCCACTAAACAGCTATGGTGTACTTGATAGAATCACTTGTTCTCTCTACTGTATTTCACCCATGGGACCTATTAGATGATCTAACACATTCAAAAAATGTAACTTGATAGTTTGGTACATTCTGAGAGACAGAAAGGGCAATGAAACAGCAGAGACATGATGATAGAGAAATGATACAAAGTCTTATGTCGAAAGGGTCCCATATGGAAGGGACTCATATAGGGGCTTCAGGAATCTGTCATCAGCAATTAAGCATGGGGACACTTTGTGTACAGCAAAGTACACAGGAGCCTACTTCTATTTGAATGGGTGTGTGTAAATTGATTCTGTGAGTGCACATGAACAGTAGTAATTGATTTTGCAGATGTGTTGGAAAAACTACTTTGCCATACCTAATATTAATAGTAACTCTTTTTTTTTATTAACTTGAGTATTTCTTATATACATTTCGAGTGTTATTCCCTTTCCCAGTTTCCGGGCAAACGTCCCCCTCCCCCCTTTCCTTCTTTATGGGTGTTCCCCTCCCCATCCTTCCCCCCTTGCCGACCTCCCCCCAACAATCTAGTTCACTGGGGGTTCAGTCTTAGCAGGACCCAGGGCTTCCCCTTCCACTGGTGCTCTTACTAGGATATTCATTGCTACCTGTGAGGTCAGAGTCCAGGGTCAGTCCATGTATAGTCTTTAGGTAGTGGCTTAGTCCCTGGAAGCTCTGGTTGCTTGGCATTGTTGTAAATATGGGGTCTCGAGCCCCTTCAAGCTCTTCCAGTTCTTTCTCTGATTTCTTCAACGGGGGTCCTATTCTCAGTTCAGTGGTTTGCTGCTGGCATACGCCTCTGTGTTTGCTGTATTCTGGCTGTGTCTCTCAGGAGAGATCTACATCCGGCTCCAACTCTTAACAACCATATTGAGAGGACTTCTCATTAGTCCTGTGGTAGAATAAAGTATAAATGGTTTTAAAGACCAGTCTGCCCTTCTATCTTATAGACAAAGAATCTGAGGTTCGGAAAGTCCAGCTTGTCCAGTCATCTGGAGCTTATTGAGTCAAATGCAAGACTAGAATCTGGTATACTGCACCGAACTCTCCTAACTTGCTAGATCTGTTATCATGCTCCTTGTGGTGAGCCCGAGAAGATGGCTGATATGAGAGCTTAAAGATATGCTGGATGTGGTCCTACCTTGCCATCCATTGTGGTTGGAGGACAGGGTTTTGGTATCCAACTCTCATAGGTCAAATAGAGATATTGTTTGTTGTAGGAATAGCCTTCACAACTATCAGGGGTCCAGGGACACAGAGCATACCCCTTAGTAAATGGAAACCAATTGATAACTTAAATCTGTTCTTTCCTATTACACAAAATGCTGACTTTCTAACCATTTGATGAGCCACCAAAAGTGAAATACTTCAGATGCCCCAGTCTACTCTTAATGTGTTTTTCCACTCGGGGCATTGTAGCGCAATCATCATCCTTTAGGAGTCTCTGTCACAGGCTTGACAAGATTTCAGCTTGGCTTTTCCCTTCAACAGCACATAAGGAACTGAACAGAAACACAATGTCCTGTTCCCTTTGAGCTTCCATTATGCAGAGAGCAGGTCTGGTGAGCCAAGCACCTAAAGCTAAGAAAACTTCAGAATTCTCGAATAAGTCCAATGATGGTAAGGGTAAAGTCTTTGAAGTCAGACTGAACTGCTTCCATTTCCTAGGTAGGTAAACACTTGATCTCTTTGTGAGTCATACTCTTACCTATCTAGTAGAAGTGGATTTAATATCTACTTTGTACATTACTGGGGAGTAGTTGATTTGGGATATGCTTTCACATTTAGACTCAAATCCTATCTTTAGTGTATTTTACTACATATATGCAAATACCGTGTCTTAATTAGGGTTTCCATTGCTATAAGATACACTGTGACCAGGACAAACATTTAACTGGGGCTGACTTACAGTTTCAGAGTAAACATCCATTATCATCATAGCAGGAAACATGGCAACCTGCATGCAGACGTGGTTCTGGGGAAGGAGTTGAGAGTTCTACATTTTGATCTGAAGGCAATCAGGGGAGACTGGGATCCTCAGGCAGCTAGAAGGAAGCTATCTTTTTCAAAGGGTTGAGCCTTAGCATAGGAGGAGACATCCAAAGCCCACCCCTACAGTGACATACCTCCTCCAAGGCCACACCTCCTAACAGTACCACTTCCTGTGGGCCAAGCATATTCAAACCTCCACATACTCCAAATCCAGAAAACTTTGGGTGTCAAATCATTTTGAGTAAGAGATACTAAATTTGTATCACTTTATGTTCAGCCATTGGTAAGAGATCTAGTGGAATAGCTCAGCTTTAAATTGGAGATTCAGCTCAATTAATAGCTAGGCAAGCCACTTCCCTTCTTGTGGATCTGGGCACTCAGTTATGACGTGAAAGACTGTGTCCCATAAGACTTCTGAGAAAAGCAGTTTAGTACAGGGATGAGAGACTAGCGTGCTAAGGATGGAAAGAGGAAGGCTATAACACATGGCCCTGAGGGCATCACGGGCTTATCACATCAGTTAATTACTCCCATAAAGCCAGTACAATTGGGTCTTGTTTGGTTTGCATGTGACTCATTTCTAAATAAGAGAGGAAATGGATAGTTGGTGACCACATAAGGTCTACCCTCTTTTATTCTAGCAATACTACCCAAATTTCCTTTACAAGAACTTCCCTTCCCTTTAATGGAGTTTTCTAGAAGGCAAAAGGAAGGCCAAGCCCTTAGCCTGCCAAAGGCCCCACATGAAGTCACTTCCTGAAATTTCTGCCATGGAGACCCAGTTTGGGCTCCTTCACAATGAAAGCATTTGTTCTTCACTTCTATTCCATAAGTTTCCTCACATCTTTCCAATAAACTTCATCATTTTCTGAAGTTACGTTAAAACTCATTTCAGTTGCCCATAGCCAAGGAACCTGCCAGACATTGATTAGTCTTCATAACAGCAATGATACTAGCTAGGTTCTACCTTCCAGTAAATGTGCTCATTCCTCCCACGCATGATTTGGTGTCATTCTGGCAAAGGTTCTTGTAGTAAGAACTACTGATCTCAGTTTAAAATCAAGAAAACTGAGGTAAGGGGTGATGCAATCTCTCTAATGCTCTGTAACTGGTAGCTCACTGTGTGCTACTTAATTCCTTCCACAAGCTCCCGTATATTTAGATAGGGCCTGCAACCAGTAATGAAAGGAGCGGTCCAGATAGGACCACAGAGAGACTAAATGAGCCAAACAAATGATGTATTTTCCCCCTCCTTTACTCTTTTTTGGAGATGTTGGGGTATAGGTTAGATCCTGACCTCCCAGTCCATACTGCACACAGGGAGGAGCAAGCCATTCTCTTAAAATTTGGAATCTGTCTGCTCTATACTTTGAGTCAATGACCCTGGCAAATGCATTAGCCGAGCCAGAATCTGCAGTCATTTCTGGTTCATCCGATTGTGAGTTTTAGCTTTTTACACACAAAAGAAGTTACAGCAACCAAAGAATGCTCATTTTTCAGTTGTACTCCTAGCTTGACTGTCTCTAGACTTTTCCTTCCGGATGTCCTACTGTGGGTGCTGTAGAGATCTTCCTATTGCAACAGTGAAATCCTCACACAAGGTAATGAAGATTATTTGTATGTCTTAACGAGTAGCCGCTTTCCTAATAACCATTGAACTAGCAAGTGGAAAAACATGGACCCAGACTTAATTTCATGCTTAGACTCCACATATCTCCATGCTTCCTTGTGAGATACTAATCTGCCTCCAAATGATATCAACTGACACTGTTGACGGCTTTGTTCCCCACTTGCTCCCTCACAGAGATCTCGTCACTACAGGACCTTAGGGACAGCCTCATTTGAGCAGCACCTACTCTGTTCTCAGCAGGAAAACCATAGGCATCTGAAAGGCATGGAGTTTGGAAGCAGACAAAGCCCTTGGTTACCTCTCAGCTCCCAGCATGAGAACGTTCTCATTATTTTAATGATTTTGCTAATCTTACTGTATTCATCCTCATCACTCAGCTGAGATTATGAACTGAAATTGGAACTCAATTGATTGCTTATTATTTCCTTATTCTGTTGGTCAGTGCTCTAAGTTACAACCATAATATTTACCACACATCACACTACATTGTAATGAAGTTGATTTCAACTCAAGTCAATATGACTGTCCTCCACCTATATACAGCGACATAATAACAAAGCATTTATAGATTGCAAATGCTTCCAATAAGTTCATCTCAGTACACTGTGAGCCCTGGCTATTTCCCTTTGAGATTGCAGATGAGCTAACTGGAAGCTGCAGCTTGCTTGCCCAGCATCAAGAGAGGGTCTAGGACCAATTGTCATTGACCCAGAAAAAGATGTGAACTTATGTATGGCTTCTACTGAAGGTATTTTTTTTGACACTACTGTAACATGACTATAATATCATAAGACATGGCAACCCATTACAAGCTGCATATATTAAGTATTCTGCATACTAAATACTAACCAAATATTTGCTATGTGCCAAGTACTGTTCAAGGCTCTGAAGTGTAGTGGTGGACCTACCTGATAACATAATCACCTCAGAGTGCTTGTGAACTCTTGGGGTTCAGACAGAGATACAGGGAACTGGGGTGCAATGAGGAAAAGACTTTGGTAGGGGAAGGACAAAGTGCTCTGAGGCCTCTAAGATGCACTGCAGCCCAGACTGTCAGGAAGGTACCCTTCTGTAGCAATGTGAGTTCTTTATGAGCTGGGAAGATGGCTCAGTGGATAAAGACTGCTTCCATACCTGATGATCTAACTTTGATTCCTGGAACCCATAGATTGGAAACAGAGAAACCTCTTTTGAAAGGTGTCCTCTGATCTCTGCATACGCACATACAGTGATATGCATATGCACAGGTATATATGTATGCATATACATATATACACACATTGATGTACATTTACACATATATACACACATATACACATACATATATATGTATGTGTATACACGTGTACATATATGTGCATATACATGTATGCATGCATATATATACATACATACATACATATATATATGTGTGTGTATATATATATATATATATATATATATATATATATATGGGCTGACCAATTCTTCATTTGTCCAAGAATTTAAATACTTGAGAAAGATACATCAGACAATTGACTTAACTCCTTTTAGTTTAAATGTTTGTGCTATAGAGTCTCTAGCAGATGTGAATCAAACTGGAGAAGCAGGAGTTCAGAAACTTGCAGGAAGGAAGGAAGCAGCAGTGGCAGAGACAGCTCAGAAGACAACAGACGCCACCCACCAGATCTTGTTTCTGAGCAACCATGAGCATTTCAGTGTTTAAAAGACTGATGTGGGTTTAACTGGCTTGGAGTCACTCCTGCGTTTTCTTTTGTTTATAAAATAGTTACATGATTGGACTCTACTCCTTGTAATTAGGAGAGACATCCTACATCAGAGAAAGGATTTGTGAAAATAAAAAAGTACAGAGTAGAGAGCTATGTCAGCTTCCACCAAAGGTCTCAGTTGAGTGACAGGGACACTGATGGCTGTGGCAGATCCAAGAAACAGAACAACTGTCCAGAATGAAAATGCATGAGTTCTCAACCATGGAGTGTTGCGGTGACCCAGACTAAGCCCCTCCCCCTTTGTGCTTTAGCTTCTGAATCTGAAAGCCAGGCGCTGTATATTAAAATCCAGCCCCTTGCACAGTGTAGGAGGTCCTGCATCATCTGGCATCTGTTTAGTTCTTGCCTGGTCCTGCCCCCTTCCCTCCCTGCCTGGTTTCTCCAGCACCTCCCCTTTTTGACTGTGACAAGCTTGTCCCAAGGCTTTTGAGTTGCTTTGATCACTGCCTGAAGCACTTTCTCCATCTTCTTCCCTTCTAGAAGAGACAGGCAGAGAGAGGCGATCTCTGACTCCTAAGCCAGTCCTCCCATCCTACTCTACTCTACCTCATCTCGTTTCATTCATGGTGTCTCCACTTCCTGGCACCTCCCTTCTTTGAATATGTGTTTTTAGCCCTCTCTAGTAGAAAGAAATTTCATAAGGACTAATCAATTTTGTTCAGTGTTCTAGCCTCAATAATGAGATTGAAGTCAGACCTGGGTATATCTTGAGTAAGGAGGTAAAGGAACAATTTCTGAAGGTGGTAACAACCTTTAAGACAGTCCAGAGAATTTAGTATTGTCCAGGCTTTTGCTGTCCTGTAGTTTAACAAAAGGTATTATATTTTGCTTACATTTGGATGACCCCAGGAGGCTTCAATGGACAGTTCTAATCCAAAAGTCAAATCAGAGTTCCTGGTTAGCACAATATGAATACCAGAGGCACAGATCTTGGATCTGCTAGTGATGAATGGTCTTGATAGGGATGGAAAGGAGAACAGAGAGGGTGTGAGGGAGACAGTCATCCAAATACATTTTGTAATTCTGTTTAATTGCCAAGTAGCAAAACTGATCTATAAAAAAGCCAGAATAACTATTGTATTTTCAATATTTCAATATGAAGACGGGTTTTTAAAAAGTGACAGGCTGATAAAGTATAATGCTTTGTGGGAGTGTAAAAGGGTAAAGGGAATCTTCCTGAGTTGGATGGATGGCTTTATAAGGCATCTAGACAAGAAATGTCAATGGCAAAAATGGACAAGCTTAACATAGACGTAAGAAGGTTCACTATCCCTGAACTCAAGCAGTATTACAGAGCAATAGTGATAAAAACTGCATGGTATTGGTACAGAGACAGACAGATAGACCAATGGAATAGAATTGAAGACCCAGAAATGAACCCACACATATATGGTCACTTGATTTTTGACAAAGGAGCCAAAACCATCAAATGGAAAAAAGATAGCATTTTCAGCAAATGGTGCTGGTTCAACTGGAGGGCAACATGTAGAAGAATGCAGATCGATCCATGCTTATCACCCTGTACAAAGCTTAAGTCCAAGTGGATCAAGGACCTCCACATCAAAGCAGACACACTCAAACTAATAGAAGAAAAACTAGGGAAGCATCTGGAACACATGGGCACTGGAAAAAATTTCCTGAACAAAACACCAATGGCTTATGCTCTAAGATCAAGAATTGACAAATGGGATCTCATAAAACTGCAAAGCTTCTGTAAGGCAAAGGACACTGTGGTTAGGACAAAACGGCAACCAATAGATTGGGAAAAGATCTTTACCAATCCTACAACAGATAGAGGCCTTATATCCAAAATATACAAAGAACTCAAGAAGTTAGACCACAGGGAAACAAATAACCCTATTAAAAAATGGGGCTCAGAGCTAAACAAAGAATTCACAGCTGAGGAATGCCGAATGGCGGAGAAACACCTAAAGAAATGTTCAACATCTTTAGTCATAAGGGAAATGCAAATCAAAACAACCCTGAGATTTCACCTCACACCAGTGAGAATGGCTAAGATCAAAAACTCAGGGGACAACAGATGCTGGCGAGGATGTGGAGAAAGAGGAACACTCCTCCATTGTTGGTGGGATTGCAAACTGGTACAACTATTCTGGAAATTAGTCTGGAGGATCCTCAGAAAATTGGACATTGAACTGCCTGAGGATCCAGCTATACCTCTCTTGGGCATATACCCAAAAGATGCCCCAACATATAAAAAAGACACGTGCTCCACTATGTTCATTGCAGCCTTATTTATAATAGCCAGAAGCTGGAAAGAACCCAGATGCCCTTCAACAGAGGAATGGATACAGAAAATGTGGTACATCTACACAATGGAATATTACTCAGCTATCAAAAACAACAACTTTATGAAATTCGTAGGCAAATGGCTGGAACTGGAAAATATCATCCTGAGTGAGCTAACCCAAACACAGAAAGACATACATGGTATGCACTCACTGATAAGTGGCTATTAGCCCAAATGCTTGAATTACCCTAAATGCCTAGAACAAATGAAACTCAAGACAGATGATCAAAATGTGAATGGTTCACTCCTTCTTTAAAAGGGGAACAAGAATACCCTTGGCAGGGAAGAGAGAGGCAAAGATTAAAACAGAGACTGAAGGAACACCCATTCAGAATCTGCCCCACATGTGGCCCATGCATATACAGCCATCCAATTAGACAAGATGGATGAAGCAAAGAAGTGCAGACCGACAGGAGCCGGATGTAGATCGCTCCTGAGAGACACAGCCAGAATACAGCAAATACAGAGGCGAATACCAGCAGCAAACCACTGAACTGAGAATAGGACCCCCGTTGAAGGAATCAGAGAAAGAACTGGAAGAGCTTGAAGGGGCTCGAGACCCCATATGTACAACAATGCCAAGCAACCAGAGCTTCCAGGGACTAAGCCACTACCTAAAGACTATACATGGACTGACCCTGGACTCTGACCTCATAGGTAGCAATGCATATCCTAGTAAGAGCACCAGTGGAAGGGGAAGCCCTGGGTCCTGCTAAGACTGAACCCCCAGTGAACTAGACTGTTGGGGGGAGGGGGACAATGGGGGGAGGGTGGGGAGGGGAACACCGATAAGAAAGGGGAGGGGGGAGGGGGATGTTTGCCCGGAAACTGGGAAAGGGAATGACACTCGAAATATATATAAGAAATACTCAAGTTAATAAAAAAAAAAGAAGGTTCATTGATATTTATTTTTTAAAGAGTAAAGTTTTTGCCAGTGGCTCATCAGTTGTAGAGACTGGCTTAGAAATCCTTCTGTCATTTATTTCCCAGGGTCACCTATGGCTAGCACAATATATGACAGTGTTTTCATAGCTCACCAAATAGAGAAAAGGGCAACTTAAACTAGTTTCTTTGGGTACTTCTAGAATTCCTTACATACTGTATCCACCTCATGTACTCCAATATTAAGAGAATGGGTGAGACTCTAAAAGGAGGAATCAGGAGCTTCAACTGCACCAGGAAGATTTGGTGTGAGAAAAGCATGGGCTGAGACCAATTATGAATGACAGAATCTCCCCCTGCATTAAGTATGGAGATGGGCAGAAGGAGGAGGTGGACTGGGCAACTTGCAAGGTTAGTTCTAATCACAGGGCTTGGTTTTGGGTGGTTAGTGGTGTGAACATGATTAGGTACATTGGAACTTGACTGTAGGCATATATGAACCTCATGTATTGATAGCCTATGAAGTTGGCTAAACAAGTAAATATTATAAAGAAGACCATGAGAGATTTACCTCCTTTAATGACACTCGAGAGAAAGAGATAAAGTTCCTCTTTGGTAGGTCCAAGAGGCAGGCTCATCTGGGACATCTGTGTCTAAGAATCATCTGACCCAGGCTTGTTTATCTAGGCACAGAAGTGACTGTCTTATGAGGTAACTCTAATCAGTTTGTAAAACACATGATATATAAAGACATCTTATAGCCCAGCATCTGTGAAGTGCTACATGTGGAAACATGTTGGTTAATATCATGGTTATTGACCTATACTAGTTCTAAAATACAACACAGTGTGATGAGTAAAAACAGAGAAAAATGGCCATTACCAAAGAACATGCCAGTAGGGAAATCACTTATGTGTGTTCATATATTTGTATGCACATCAGTTTTGAATGTGATTGTGGGAGGAGTGGCTAGAAATAGAGACAGATAAGACAGAGCCTGTGCACTGGCCTTTCAACTGAACTCACAGATCTGAATGAAGACGAGAGGGCCAAGCTACAAGTAACAAAGAATAAGACATCCAAGGGAATAGGGGATCCTGTGGGGTGGAAGCAATGATTTGTAGATTTTAAGATTCAGGAATGACATTAAGTCATTCTGCTTTTCCTATCGTTTGAGATGCTGAGAACTCCAGAGTAGTATGTTTCAGGTCTACGTTTCACAGCCCAGGACATGTTCCTTTTGCATGTGTAGCCTTAAAGAATGGGAATAACATAATTTGGGTGTGTACTCCTACAGTTGGCAGGTATTGAGAATTAAATGGACAATAATTCTGGGATGGGAGAACAGCTATTGATGCCACCAACCCATGATTGGTGCAATTCAATTACAAGGTGGCATCAGGATGCTCCAGCTACTCTGGAGGTAGTGACAACATCCCAACCTGATCAAAGTATTTAGCTGTGTTTAAGGCAACGAGAAACCTTTTAAGAGGTGTCCACATAGCCAGAAAGGCAAGATATCTCTTCCTTGGTTTCCTATATAACTATTATAGTCATGAAAATTTGAAGATCCAAATGCAAGCTTGGGTCTCAGTTACATGCATGGGCGACTTTTAACAAGATTGTAAACCATTCTCTAAAACCAGGGGGACTGGTAATTCTTTGTTTCCCTCTTAAAATCCTAGACGCTAAGATTTGATGGAGAAAATGGGAGGCTAGAGGGTAGAGGTTCTATTTTGGCTCCTGTTAGCTCTTTCCCTCCTTCAGAAATTTGTCAGACCGTGGAGAGAGATTGGCTCTAGAGGCCTCAGCCTAAAGCCATCAAGCTTCAGGAAAAATAAAGAACTACAGGACCAGTGTTTGCTAGTGTTTGCTTTAGCAAGCTGGCCTCTCAGAGCTCATTAGCCCAGTGTGCTCATTATCTCCTTCATCTCTGTCTTCTTTGCTCAAATCTCCCATCTGATTTTGGTTGTGCAGCTCATGTATTTTATTGTTCTCTCACTGGAAGTTCCGAGGAGAGTACTCATAATCAGCCTGAGGAAATTCAAGGAACCACAGTATTCTGTTTCCTTTATACACCCATATTGCTCTCATACCTTTTATGAGGCTGGAGGCCTTGCACATACAGTAGTGAGTGATTCAGGGGAAGTCATATTACCAGGCCACCAGGTGACGCAAATGGAATTATTTATTTGCCATGGAAGCATCTACACTAGTTGCTCAGAAAATTGCAATTCCTGAAACTAGATCCCCTTGAACTATGCTTAAGTCAATGTATACCTTGCTTGAAACATTTGCAAATGATTCAAGAGAAATATTGGGTTCTTTTAACATTAAAATAGATTGGCTCTGCTCTATGTATCATAAAATTTAATGAACAGCCATTTATCAGAACTCGTTAATTGCCAGATTGTTCACTGTTTGACAGGTCTGGTTGTATCAGTAAAACGCTTTTCCAAAAGATGAATGAGGAAAGAGATGTCTAGCCTGATTTAAGTGTCACACAATGCATGCATGTTCCCTAAACTTTACATGGTGCATATAACTTTATTAATTATCTAAGTATATTAAAATACTTTATAAAATGTAAATTATTTCCCCTTCAATATGCATGTATACTGATATGCACATTTATGCATATGCATACCAGTAGGTTTTAAGCTATGCCCGGGTAAGCAAATATATATTAAGCTTCAAAGTCATCAAATAGGTTATAAAACAGCACTATGATGTTTAACGAACACTATAAACTTAGGGGTGATGACATCTGTGTGTAGACGGAAGGGTCTTGAGGTTAGCCTGATCTATACAGCAAGGCATTGCATTTAAAAAAAGAAGTGCCTGGGGGGAAATATGGCTTGGTGGGTACAGTGCTTGGTGAGCATGCGTTAGGCCCCATGTTTGTATCCCTAGCACCCAGTAATAGCCAGATATGTTGACATGCCCTATAACCCTAGCCCTGGGGGACAAAGACAAGTGGATCCCTGGAATTGGTCATCTAGTTAGTCTAGCTGTAACAGCAACCTTTAAGGGAAAGACTATGTCTCAGAAAAGCAAAAGTGGAGAAGCAATTGAGGAAGACATCTGAATGTCAACATTTGCCCTTCACAGGTACATACACAGGCAAGTGTCCGCATACATACATACATGTGTATCCTCACTTATAAAACACACTCATACACATGCATACACACACACACACACACACACACACACACACACACACACACACAGAAACATAGGCAGAGAGTCAGAGCAGTAATAAATCCCATTGTCAGTTGTGCAATTGTGAAAATGTACCAATTAGATAAAAGGCTTTAAGTGGCCAGGATCATATGCCCTACATCAATTCTGTGCTATTTAGGGAAAGAGGTTGCCAATACCAGATGAAGGTAGGTGAGAATGGGGATTATGACTATGACAATGATGATGATGATGATGCTTTTTTTTTTCTTTTGCAGTTTTAACAAATGGCCAAAACGTATGGTGGTGCTTTCTTTTAAGAAAACCCGAAGAAGACTCCATTCCAGCTTCAGATCTAAAGCTACTGTGTGCTGAGACAAGGCTTGTCACAGGTGTTTCACAAAGCCCAGAAGATGGTTTAGTTGGAGACATGCTCAAATATAATTTAGAGGCCAATTTAAGCATCCCAGGTGGGTTCTAGATAGGCAGTGCTGCTTGCTGGATTTGAGCAAGTCTGCTGATCTCAGAGTCAAGTCCTACGTCACCAAAACAGTCTCACAAGTAGTTTCCTCATGCAAGACCTATCAGATGACAGTTTAAAGGACTAAACCACCATCCACAGAATACACATGGACAGATCCATAGCTCCAGCTGCATATGCAAGCAAAGGATGGCGTTGGGCACCAGTGGGAGGAGAAGCCCTTGGTCCTGCCAAGGCTCGATCCCCCAGTATAAGGGAATGTCAGGGTGGGGAGGCAGGAAGGGGTAGGGGATGGGTGGGGGAACACCCTCATAGAAGAAGTGTGGGGGGGCTATGGATGGGAAATCAGGAAAGGGGATAACATTTGAAATGTAAATAAAAAATATCCAGTAAAAAGTATAATAAAGGAAAAAAGAAATGTAAATAAATAAGATATTCAACTAAAAATAAAAATTATAAAAAAATTAAAAAATAAAAGGCTTATTAAACATGTAAAAGAAGTTCAAAGAGATAGCACTGACAATGGGGAGGAAAGGTAGACTGAGGCAAGTACTATAGGGGAGCCCTTTTTCTTTTGATATCTAGGCAAGGAGACATCACAGAAATACTCAAACATATTTCTCCCAACATTTTAGCCCACAGCTGCCCATCAAGCACACTCACCTAACTTCCAGGACAAGTCTGTATTGCGGAGGTAAAGCTTTAGCATTCGAAGACTTTCATGTGTCTTCTGTCACTGAGAAACACAGGGTCAACTGATGGCTGCTCACCTGCTCTGTGTTCACAGAGTCTTTGGTAACTCTCTAGTCTCTCAGGAACTGCTGAAATACACAGTACTGTTTCACAGAGATGGATACTGACATTCAGAAAATTTCCCAGTTGTTACAAGTAGCCCACAGAGGAAAACAGTGGGAGTGACTGTCCATGACCATCTCATTAAGTCTATGCTAAGATGATAGTCCTGACGATAGCGCCAGCCTAGGAACTGGGAAGGTGAGGAACCAGTCTCTGTATTTATTGCATTCTTTTGAATGGTGGTTCCTTTTCTTGTTTAGAGCCTCAATTTCCCACTGAGGACATGGGCCACATGTTCTTTATTGAATGCAATAGATGTTCTGGTACACAGTTACCCAGGGAGCAAGCGCATGGCTTTAATAGACCTATGGAGGAATCTCTGGTCCCCTGGAGATTAAAAGTACTGACTTACTGTTAAGGAATAAAATCATAACTGTCCATACTCATGAATGCTTATTGTATCTTTCATTGTTTTAAGGATATTATATATTTACTTCTCTAATGACAATGCATTTGTGAGGTAAGTACACAGAGGGAGGTTAAATATTTCAACAGACACTCAGAAATGTGATAGTAAAAGCCACATTTAAAGCCAGGCAATCTAGTCACATAGCCCCATGCTTCTTTCTAATAGATGGCTAGAAGATGTTCATCCCATATTATAGCTGAAGACTCAAGGAGCGGGTTGACTTCAGTGGTCATCTGGTTCAATGACTTCTGAACATTGCCGTGGTCCAGTCTATTTTCTTGTTACCTATAGGGCTTTGTGCTCCTTATAGAGGGGTGGAACGTAAAAGAGAACAGGGGTGCTTGCAGTTTTCTTGGTGTACATGTGTGTACGTGTGTGTGTATGTGTGTGTGTGTGTGTGTGTGTGTATGTGTGTGTGTGTAAGAATGTGAGAAACATAAGAATCAGCAAGTGAGGTGAATGTCTCAGAATCTGACCTTTTATTTATCACAGTAATTCAAAACCATCTCTTCCAGATATTAAAGCTCCAAAGAAAATGGTGTGAAAACCACTCATCCATTCTTGTCCATTTATCTTTCAGGATGAAGATGAGGTATAGTTAACAGGTGGCAAGACATGAAATGTATCAGAGGCCCAGCTAGCCGTGCTGTCCAGACTCCTTGGGTACTTAGATGTTAATGTGTTTCTCCTCATTGTAGCAGGCCAAACCCTATTTCATCTGGAGCAATGATCTATATCCATATCCCTGTAAGCCTTTCTCCTGACTGCATTAAAGTTAAATCCTTGAAACCACGAGCTGATTGGGGACAGTCCCGGCAGGCTTTCTGGGTGGGGCAAATACCACAAAAAAGTTTAGGAGGATTTATCAGTTAGAAACATCCATGTTCTGACAAGATCAAAATAGAAACATGGTTAGCTACAGGAAAGAGACTAGGGGATGAGAGCAAGCAGGTAGCTCACCTAGAATATTCCAGTCATCAGAGGAAGTTGTACCACCTTTCTGCTTTGGACAGAAGAAGATGGCACCTCTTACTACAAAGTTCTCCAGAAATTGCTGAGGCTTGTTCCGGGTCACTGATCATGTCTGGGGATTTCAGAGCTTCTTCTAAGTCATACCTTTGGCTTTTCTGACACTTGCTTTCCCTCTCAGTTTGCTGTCATATCCTTTGTTTTCTTGGCAGATGGTCATGGATGAGAGCTCCCAGGAGCCTGTTCCCAGGAGATGTGACCTAATTTAAGCAGGGAGAGGCCCTGCATGAGGCAGAGTGGGAGCAGGAGCCACAGACTTCCTGGCAGTCCTTGGCAACATGATGGGACACAGCATAGTTTCTATGTATTGGCTCTGCAGTCACACCTTCCCAGGATCCCAGTGACTAAGGAGGCTGGGCCTCCTCACTCTGCCTATACCTTTCACATATACAAGGTCCCAAGGAGGCTGCAGATGCCCAGTAGTGATTCCAGTGTGCTATTTCTGCAGATTCCTGGTGCCATTTTCATGACCTTAGTGGAGTATTAAGGGAAAGTTAGCTATTATAAAGCTTCCTGGATATGGGGGAAGCATTTAAATCACATTAAATGCATCATTGGAAACATGGAGAATCTACATAAAGAACCATGGGTGCTAGAAAAAACATCAACAGGGTACAGGATTAAGTCTAAGAAGTACGGCAAGGAATATATGTATGGTCAATAGTCTAAGCGATGGGAGGCCTGAGGGTGTTAGATGACTAGGAGGAGTAGAGGGAGGGATATGTGTAATGTGCCCAAGCCACATGAAAGAAACACTGTATGAAGTACGACCAGGCATCCGTGTACACACAAATCCTATTTATACGCCACATCTCCAACCACATGTTTTCGTCATTTCTGTTTCCTCAAGACGCTAGATAGGAGGACACAAACATGGCACAAAGGGGAGTGCAATGAGAAGTTAAATTGGGAGCAGCGGCATCAGTGAGGATCATGGTTGCTTAGAAATTAGTCTAGTATGACAGTTTAGCACAGGAGATGACTACTGGCTGAGAGTAAGCTTCCCCAAGAGGCAAGTGGAAGTCGGAGAGAAGATGGCAGAGCTTAGCATTGGGAAATACCTTGCTACCTAGACAGACAATACCAGGTTTTCCACTTCAGTGGGAGGCACAGAGCTAAGCACCGAGTGTAAAGTAGGCAGGGAACCCTTGTATGATATGCTTGATCATGTTTACTCTCTCTATGAGTACATGTTGAAAATCTGTCCTAGACACATGATACTATACCAGATGAGGCTTCATCCCTGACCTCGGAACCAGGACTCACATAAAGCAAGTTCTTCAAGACCACAACAGACAAGTGGGAGCTGGAGAAGACGATTCAGAGGAGCAGTGAGATGCTAGACTTTACAGAGCCTATCCATATAGCTATGCTTTATTTTCAAAGTGTTGATATACTCTGACAGTTTTCAAAGCAGTGTGATGCTGTGACGGTCATAATCAGAGATCAAAGCAGGTCCAACTTTCCACTTTGAAATGCTCTGACTGCTATAGAGGAGAACTATGCTTTGATTTAGGTACCTGCCTTCAAATGATACCTGTCACCAGAAGAAAGGATCAAGAGAGTCCTTTACGTAGCATCATCTACCTGGGGAAAAAAATCCAGTGTCCCATCAGCTCTCCCTAAACTTGCAGCCAGCTCAGGTTACTAACAGTGATGCCTTCTAGACTGCCTCTGAGGCTAATCACAACATCCCCACAACAATTATATTAATACCAAAGCTTGGAGTGAGTTGATGGAAAGCCGTTCATCCATGTAATGAGGTTTCAGTTATATTTTAGAAATATGGCAGATCATTTGGTTAGAGATTGTAGTTTTTTTTTTCCCTTCTGTCTGTCAAGATATGGAGGAGGCAGAATGCAAGTTCCTTGGCTTCAAATGCAATATGAGAAATGTCATTTGGTCATGAAATGCTCAAGACCCAATGAATCAGCACAAAGAGACAGTGACAGCTGAGGACACGGAGTGGGCAAACGAGAGGGCACAAACATAATTATCACCTATTATTGCTCAACCCCAGTAGAGCAAGTAGCATCCCTTATCTTTCTCGGGCTTGAATATGGTAGCCCTACAGGCTGGGTAGGAAGCTTAGTTGGCAGAGACTCAGAGAGGCCTTCAAATCTACATCTTTCTGACTTTTAGGTTTTTTTTTAAACTATCACCCTGACTTTATGCTCTGTTGCTGACAAAGAGACTTCAAAGCTTTAGCATTAGATGGTAAAGTCTGTTTTATTATTTTTGTTCTTCATTTAGTACCAAGTGTTGAATATAGGGGCTGCTACACCCTAGGCAATCACACTGCCACAAAGCTGCATCCCAATCCAATTCCATTTTAGCTAGGGAGGAAATTGTATTCAAAGCCAATACGTGTGGACATCTTCCCTACCGAGGCCAGGAGGGCCTCACCATTGTATGTTCCTGTGTGACATCCACAAGACCTAATACAGCATTTTAGTCAGTGCTCCTAAGAATGGGGCCTCACACTGAATAAAATGAAATCACACAGTAGCAAATTTGCTTTACTTTAATTTGCTTCAGTGTTCCCCTTTTACATTATGTCATCTGCCTGTGAAATCATCTGGGGAGTCTTAAACTACCAGGCTCATGCTGGACCCGAGAGATAATGATTTAAGTATCTGTCTCCTCCGCATTCTCAGGTTATAATGTTCAGACACAGAACTTAGGGGCGGGAGGAAGCAGATTCTGATGGCATGGAGTTGGGAGTGCTGGTGGTCTATAATAATGTCATGCCATGTCCATGATTCTGGTTAGGGATGTTACTTTGAACAACTAGAATCCAGGTCCAGGCACAGTGAGAACCACTCCTTCAAGAAGTCTCAATTTTATGCTAACATTTTTGAAGGGATAAAATTGTACGAACAAGCTCTCCATGTCACCAGAATACAAATCAAATGGTGATCCATGAACAGTGAGCTCCATTTATTTTCATTCCAACTGCCAGAATCTCTTTCCCTTAACAGACTCAAATTCTTCCAGAGGGGACCCTGCCCATAAAACAATAGAAATGTATATATCTATAATCCTTTAACAATTCACAGATGATAACATTCAGTTTAGCTCTGTGTTTCCCTTACTTGCCACTATAGCATAAAGATTGCTTCCTAACTACACATGAAGAGCTGCCTCTGTAATATATGCCATTCTCACCATTTCGGAGTGGACAGTTGAATGTTTCAGTATGCATATTCACACTGCTTTGCTACCATCCATCTCCAGGCCCGGGGTCCATCCTGCTCTGTGCCTGCTAACTGTTGCCAGTCTGTACTCACTCTTAAAAAGAACTAGAACTTGTCTTAGGTTCACAGCATGCAGGAGGCAGGGCCTAGCTGGAGTTTCTTTACAGTGCTTTGAGTTCATTGTATTTATTTCTACATTTACTCTATTCATGATAAGAAACTCTCGTTCATTTTTCACTTGGAGAACTTTTCTTTCTACACACACCCCAGATCCATGAAGACAACTGTGTTTGGTCTTAGTGAAGCCTGCATTTGTCTATGCCATATTGTATGAATGTTGCAGTAAAAACCTGAAGCCAAGAACAGCTCCTTGTCTTTTCAATACATACTTGATCTAAACATCCAGAGTCTGAACCACACAAGAGTTTTTCTTTCTTGAGTCTCATAACTTACAATTCCTAAGAAACCCTTTCTAAGGTTTAAAGGAGACAGGAAACCTAACCCCGGACACAGTATAGTAGTAGGCTATCACCAATATGGACATGATAATTCAAGTGGGCATCCAATTTGAAACAAGCCCAGAGAAGTGTTAACTTGTATCTTACATAGAATGCTTCTGGGCAAAGGCAGGAGGTAGGTTCACTATGTAGCTCAAGGATAAGAGATTGAAATTGGAGACTTTTGCCACTGAGGTCTGGATTTACCACCTACCAGCTCTGTGCATCAGCTCTTCTTACCTGATAGATGTTGAGTTGAGAATTAAATCAGATCTATAGATGGCATGGGCATTTGCTATTGTGTTCTGACATTGTTGCTGTTCAAGAAATGAAAATCTAACAGCTCTGGGCTTTTCACTTTTTACTTCAAGGAAGTAGGGCCATGTAGGTGAGGAGTATGTCCCTGGGATGCTCAGATTGTCACCATACAGTCTGCTCCCCACCAGTGTCTGTCCAGACCAACTTGGTATGAAAACCCCTTAGTAGAGATTTAATAGAAGAAAATATGTCCCTACAAGAACAGCAGTGTTTCAAATTATTATGGTTTGCTCATAAGTCAACAAATCTGAAAAATTTGTAGCTAATTTAGAACCAGCTAACCCAGAACAATTTAAAAAAGACACATTTGAGCACGGTGTGGCCAGAACTGTGGATGCCAGAGCATGGTAACAGATGTGACAGAGAAGGTC
This sequence comes from Rattus norvegicus, assembly GCF_021556685.1. NCBI lineage: Eukaryota > Metazoa > Chordata > Mammalia > Rodentia > Muridae > Rattus > Rattus norvegicus. The sequence continues at coordinate 33,433,635 of NC_141543.1, read as the reverse complement.
TTTAAAGTCATGAGCTTACCACCCAATGATACTATCCCAAGATCCAAGTTTGTGACCCATTCTACTTGTGCTTGCAAATCCCCTTCAAAACTTTGAGTGTACTGGAAACACAAGAGAAGGGAATCTTGCCATACAGCAGGACAGAAAAAAAGCCATCGTTCATCTCTCCCTTGGAGGTGAGCATTAGCATTTATTTGGGAGGTGTTTCAATTATTAGAAAGAAACAAGACTTACAGTTACTGACGCTTTATCTTCCTGTGACAGGAGAGCTTGGTGAACAGAAGGGGTAAGGAGTCAAGGCTAGGGAGGGTGTAGGCTGGGGCTGCTCCATCCTTAATCAGAAGGTTGGCAAATGAGGAGCAGGACAGTTGGATGGATCATTAAAAAATGACCCCAGCATGAGCTTCCAAAAGAACATGAGGATGATTTGTACATGGTCTTCAAGTAGAAAAGGAAGAGTTGAACATCAAATTGATATCATGATCGCGATACTGATCCCTGAGAATGGATGTTGACATTGAAAGGTCTGTGTTCAAATCCAACCTTGCCATCTACCTAAACTAGCCTAAGCAATCATATCTGTGAAACGATGACTGAAGTATTTACTTTGCTAGATTGGAGTGAACATTAATGAAATAAATAGTGTTTATACAGAGATTAGAAAATACTGTAGAAATACTGTGCCCATGCTCATACAGGAAGCAAAGAGGGTGGTGGCCACACTTTAATTAGATTTATCTGCCTCCCTCTACATACTTTATGGTAACAGCCCAGTTGCATAAATATCTATTATGAAAGGAATGTTTCTTATATGCAATCACACTTTTTAAATGATGGTTCTTGCAGGCCAGGCTTCAAACTAAGGTGCCAATCATTTTAACTATTTCACCACAGTAAAAATAAGCTGTGTGCTCTGCTAGGAAATGCAGCTTCCCATCCAGCCATACTGAGAAAAGAACAAAGAAGAAAACAAACAAACAAACAAACAGAAAAAAAGCAGGGATAGTGCTATTCAAAGAAAAAGGGTGGGAGAAAAAAATCTCTACCCTCATTTTTCACATCTTATTGTGTATCTCCAATGAGTAGAGTTGGATGAAAGTTAGACAGAATAGTTGAAATGCTCAACCATGTTCAGAGAAGAAGGTAAAGGAAAATAAAGACTCAGGTAGGGCAAAACCAGAAGGACTAGGGGAAACAGGTAAGACAGGTTTTTGCACAGACTGCCCCATGAGGCAGCCAGCAGGACAAGTTTTTCCAACGCTAATCTGTAACATGCTATCAAACTATCTCTGAAGGGTGATTCAGGCTATAGCAATCTGCTGTGGGAGCTGAGCCCAGAGGTGAAGCACATGTACTGGGTCACAGGCCACGAATGCTTCTGAGGTTTCCGTTCAGTGTGGCCAATCTCAGTCTGTTGACCTTGGCCGAGCTTGTGTGCTCCCTGAACTTCAGATTCCCTTAAAATATGGAGCGTCAGATGGGTGAGAACCTTCTCCAGAGCGTGGCTGAGTTAAGATTACATGCACCAATTAAATTCACACACAGCAAAATTCAATAAAAAGGAAGCTATTCTCAATTATTAATTACTATTAGTACCTGGGAATTATCAGAGAGCTCTGTGTGCTCTGTGGAGAACCAAGTATGAAGACTGACTTAGGAAAACAGCTCCAGTTTTAAGTGGTAATTTTGGAATGGTTTACAGAGCACATAGACAAATAATAATCTTTAACTAGACCTAAGGGCGGTTTCTTTCAATAATGGGGTGAGTGGTACCTCCAGAGATTTGATATTAAAAGACTTGAGCCATGTTGGACAATTTTATTACAGAGATAGAAGAAAGCTGCTTTAAAAACCATGCCAATCAACCACTGAACTGAGAATAGGTCCCCCGTTGAAGGAATCAGAGAAAGAACTGGAAGAGCTTGAAGGGGCTCGAGACCCCATATGTACAACAATGCCAAGCAACCAGAGCTTCCAGGGACTAAGCCACTACCTAAAGACTATACATGGACTGACCCTGGACTCTGACCCCATAGGTAGCAATGAATATCCTAGTAAGAGCACCAGTGGAAGGGGAAGCCCTGGGTCCTGCTAAGACTGAACCCCCAGTGAACTAGACTGGTGGGGGGAGGGCGGCAATGGGGGGAGGGTTGGGAGGGGAACACCCATAAGGAAGGGGAGGGGGGAGGGGGATGTTTGCCCGGATACCGGGAAAGGGAATAACACTCGAAATGTATATAAGAAATACTCAAGTTAATAAAAAAAAAATCACACAACTTATCAGTTTCCTTCTAGAATGAGCAATTTAAAAAAAAAACATGCCAATCATATCTTGCACTTGATCATGGCATCAGGAGCTCCTTTGATTGCTTGTAGTTGATGAACTTTCACCCCAAAGCAAGGTTCGTTGTCTGGCCCTGGAAAGAGTTCTAAACAAAGGAGAAAGTTCTGAGCCTTAGGTGAAATTCTAGATCTATAATGTATTCTCAGTCAATTGCTTCACTCACTGCCCCTTGATGACACAAGGCCAGTAAGTGATTGCCAATATGGAGGGAAGGTAGTCAGGTTTTAGACTATACATTTTGTTAAACTGGATTCTTAAAGGAATTTATCTCTTTGGAACCTTAAATGAAATAAGAGAGTGGGTCCTGGATTGAGACCATTATAGAAATTGGAAGTCTTATATCTTTTAGCCATTTGACCTAACTATTCATCAGTTTTCCCCCCTAGAAATCCTGAAAGGACCTGTCTCATGAAATACTAATAGGAAAAGCAGCAGAAACTGAAAAAGAAGACACAGAGTGGTTGAAAAATTGATCACTATCACACAGCTAAAAACAGACCAAGCCAGGCACTGAAACTGTGAACCTATGCTTTTTAGCCACTATGATAAATTGTCTTAACACACGATATTACATGTGTCAAGCCCCTCTATCAGTGCTATGTATGAAGCATGAAGTACAAATTAATAAATGATTAACATTATTATGGCAGGATGAAGTGTCTTAAAATTCTTCTAAAGGCTTAGAAATGTAAAAACGGTTCATTTTCCCACTGTATAGACTGCATAGGCTATGACTGGGCTAATTTTTATATTTCTCCTTGAAAGATGCACTGTCTGTCTCTATGAAAGTATTTGTCAAGTTATTAAAGGTTACAAGGACAGGTCCAGAGAAAAGGAGTCACATTCTGACACATTTGCAAACCTTGGTAAGGAAGATGAGGGTGAGGTATGTTGATAATTTTCATTGATCATCTTTTGCACCATCTCATTGGCTGACACCATGCATAAAGATGAGTTCTATGTGGTCTTTACAGTAGACTGCTGTGTTCCTTCCTACATGTGTAGGAACACAGACTCTCGTATTAACCTGTGCACTGTTCAACTTTGGATCTATCACTTGCTATGCCATGCTATCCCACCCTCCAAACCTCACAGTCTCTTTATCCCAATATGGCAGCAAGAGGAATGGAAACTAAATAAGGTCATCGAAGGCAAGCCCTTAGAAACTAGAAATGTCTCAACAAGGCCACACTGCCACTTCTGCCCTTATTGTCACCACAGCACCATTGAGAAAAGATTATGTAGACACTGACTGTGACTCTCTCCACACATACAACACTGCTTTTTGGCTCCCTACTTCTCCAGAAAGCAACAGGACTCGGGCTCAGATCTGGATTCAAACACTTATTTTCTTGATTAAAAAAGTTTTTTTTTCCCTAAAATTCTGCAAATCAAGATTTATACAAGGGAACAGAATGGAACAACATACACAATATCTTAGAAAGAATCACAGAGCCCACGAGGGAATCAGTTGTCTCTTAAATCACACAGGCCAGGGCCAGGTCTGATGCTGGCAAGGCTTAACAGCCATTACAATGAAGAGCATGGAAGGGCTCACGGGGACCCATAAAACTCAGCAGTGTGTGAAATGGTGCCAGCCACGGTTTCTGCATGCCAGAAACAGAACTGTGCAAGCTGGTCTCGTGCTTTTCTGAAATGTGAGTGTATTAGGCACTAGTTAAGATATGTGATTTGATTTTTGAGGTACCGGTCTGGGAAAAGGAATCTCTCTGATAGACCCCGTTTTGCAATTGCAGCCTTTCTGCAAGCAAAATCCTCCAAAATCAACACTCTTCCCTGTGTCTACTCTGCTCCCCGTCTCTTGCTGGGAGTTTGAAGGCAAGAGAGAGTCTGTGATGCTTCCTATATCACCAATCCAATCATATTTGGGAGAGCACTTTCACCACTTGAATTTCACCCATTTGCTATTAGAAATATGGCTCTCACTCCACTCGTAGAGACCAGAAATGGGGGAGGGGGAGATGGAGACACCAGTTTCAGAGATCAGTAAAGCCCACAGAAAGCCCTTTCATCCTCTAGTTTTAAATATGTTCCTCTTGCCATCCTAAAAATGAGTGACACACCCAAAGCATCTGATATATGAGGGAGTCTGATATGAATTTCAAAGATGGCTTGGAAAAGCTGGAGTATAAGTGGTCCATGCTCTCTGATAGATCAGCATGGCAAGTACTCAGGCAACATGAGATCCCTTCCGTCTCTCCTGTATAGGTGAGAGGGCAAACTACAGTGAGTCTCAGGTTGTGCAGCTTATCCCCCTGGCCTGCACATCTAGTCTTTCTGTTCCTCATTGAACAGAGTCTAGCTGGTGCCTTTTTACCACTTTTCTTGTATCACCTGAGAATGGAACCAGCTGTTTGAGATATTGGAACACCATCAGTTTTTAGAGGCACATACTTGTCTCCTCTTGGATGGAGGTGTTGAATGGGAGGGAGGCAAACTAGTGACCTAGAGATCTCCACATGTTTTCTATTATCCACTCACCCACTGAATATTAACTGGGCATCTGCTATAAATAACAATATTGCTTAGTCCCAAGAATGTGGAAATGCCAATTTATATAAAAAAGAGGCAGGTTTCTGACCTTCTGAAACTCTTATACTATTAGAGTAGTGGTTATTTTTTAAATTTTATTATTATTATTTATTTATTTCATGTATGTGAGTATTCTGTCACTCTCTTCAGATATACCAGAAGAGAGCATCAGATCCCCTTACAGATGGTTGCGAGCCACCATATGGTTTCTGGGAATTGAACTCAGGACCTCTGGAAGAACAGTTAGTGCTCTTAACCCCTGAGCCATCTCTCCAGCCCTAGAGTAGTAGTTCTTAACCTTCCAAATGCTGCGTCCCTTTTATATAGTTTCTCATGCTGTGGTGCCCCCAAACCATACAAAATTATCTCTTTGCTACTTTATAACTGAAATTTTGCTTCTGTCATGAATCCTAATGTAAATATCTGATATACAGAATACCTGATATACCCTGTGGGAGTCATAATCCACAGGTAGAGAACTACTGCATTAGAGACAACAGTTGAATAAGAGAAGCCTCTAAGAGTGATAGGCATTATAGAAACAATGAACAGGCGAGGGACCGTAGTCTAGATGCCATGATCTGGAAGAGTTCACTGAATAAACAACATCTGAGCTGAAACCTGGAGGAATGAGAGGATTCAGTTACAGGAAAACCTGGGGAAAAGCATCCCAGGCAGAGGGATGACCATGTGTATAGATCCTGAGAAGGAACAGGCTAGCCAGCCTAACTGATTTACCATGAGCAGTGACTAGAGATTTAATTCTAGGTGCCCCAGGACGCCAATGCAGTGGCCAGCTCATTGTTCTCAAGTTTATCTCCTTCCCCTTTCTATTTCCGGTTCTACAGTTTCCAGATTAGTGCCCCACTCCAGTGACACAGCCTCAGAGTTCTTAATGCCACAGGTCACACGGACCGCATAATTCTGCCCACAGGCTGCCAATGGTCTTCACATCCACAAGAAAGGGTCACAAAAGCCTGAGTCCTGAGAGGATATGAATGGAAACAGGGGGTGATGCTATAAGTTTGGTTCTGTCTGGAAAGAGGCTCTTTACAAACTCAAGTTGTCCTGCACCAGCCCCACACCCTCTGAATCAGAAAGGCCACTGGCTAAAGACAGCCTCATCCATGCCAATGCAGAGAGCATGGACTCTGCATTGAACGAAAATTGGTTTTGGTTAGCATCCTTGAGTTTCTTCTTCATTGGCCATAACAACAGGTATAACAACTTACCTCATAGGCTTGCAGAAATATATAATGTATTTCATAGTCATGCTTTGCATATAAGATTTCAATCAGCCTTTACCATTACCAATTTTATTATACACCATTCTATGACACATATTTTTTTTTTAGGTTCTTACATTCTTTTTGTTTCCTTCAAATTCCTACAGTAAGTACTTGTAAAGAGATCTGAAAGAGTATTGATTGATACCTTATGATATCTTATCTTGATGCAGGTAACTTATTTATAAACAAAGGGTAGTGAATGTTTTGGACCATGTAGTTAGACCATGAGTAACTAGGTGAGTTACTAAGGCTGCCTCTTCACCAACATGAAGCAATTCTATTCACAGCATCACCACCTGCAATAGCTCTCATAGTTAGGAGCCTATATACCATGAGTCTGCTAGCTTGGACTAAGAACATCTCAGGCAGACAGAGGAATGAAGGTTCCTGGAATTACTGGTGGACACAACTCTGGCCCCTAGACCCAGGCCTCTTAGGTTAGTTTCAGCTTTCAATTCGAGACCAGCAAGAAATGACATAGTTGAAGAGAAAAGAGCATTCCCTTCTTCCCTGCTGTCTTACCTCCTCTCTCCAGGGTGCAGCAAGATCCACTCTATGGCAGATGTCAGCACTCTTTGTCCTTCTCTATTCTCCTGGGACATCAGGAAAACATGATATCATCCCCCAGGTATGCCATCCAATAGGAATGGTAGGGAGAACTTCCTTTTTAAGTCTCTCGTTTGGGCAGAATAGCCCCAACCACGTCTACAAGTTCAGTCTTGAATTTTATACACCTGAGCACAATTTCTCCTTCCTGATTTCCTTGGCTCTCTTGTGGCCTGTAGCAGAAACCTACTAGGTCCCACCCTTCCTCATCCATTCTTGGTTCCCTTCCAATCCCAGCACCTCCACCCTCCTCTCCCTCCTTGGCTCCTGGCAGGACTGGCCTAACCAGTTCCGGGGCCTCAGAGAGGCTGCTTAAGCAGGGTTGTTAGTTGATACTGGGTTGGCCTTGGTCCCCGCCAGCCTGCATAAACTCCTGCAATTTACTGGAAACTTTGGCCAGACCACGGGAACGTGAAGACTTTCCAACTTCTGGGGCATGCTTAAGCAGCTGTGGGCATATCGAGGATAAATATCAGGACTTGGGGGCTTTAACTCAGCAGCTGCTACAGGTGGGCTTCATTCCAGGCTAAGGGGGCTCCACCTGTAGTGTCAAGCTGAACCATATTTGCACCCTTAGTTTCTGATTATTCTCAGCAGAGACCATGAACAACCAATCTGCCCACCTAGCCTGACATGGCTCTACTGTAGCCTCCTAGCTGTGAAGAAGCCAGGAGAAAGGAATGGCCAGCAGATAGATGCAGGTTGTGTGTGTTAAATTACATTGTAGTTACTCTCCCAAGGTAATTGCTGGTCCATGGAATCCATGGGTGGTCTTACAGATAAAGATGTAAATTGCTCTTAAAAAGTAGTACTTACCATACAGTTTCCACTATGAGATTTTATTTTCCTTCTCTGGAAGTAAAAATTAGCATTATCTTTCTTGATGAGAGATTGCCAGACTTTATGATTCCTGAATATCATCTGGGGGGCATTTAAACTATGGATTTCTTCAAGCTTCAGGACTATGAATTTAAAAAAATTCCCCTCACCGATTCCCAGAGTGGTCTTGCCGCTTGGCATTTCTTGGTTCTTCTTGAGACAAAGTTAGGGGATCAGGACCTGTTCCCCATTGTTTCTATCTTACAAGAATTTCCCAGCTGATTCTAATACCTTAATTCTTCTTTCAACTCACAAGTGAGCTTCCTTAGGCACGCCTACTCTCAGAGACGCAAAAGCTATATAGGTGGCCTTATAAGTGATGTCCTGACAGCTATTGCACCAGCACAGAGGTCATTCTTGCTCCACCTGAGGCTCAGGCCTCTAACGACTGCCACCTTCAGGTGACCTATGGGTTTTTTAGGGTTATCTGTCCCAAAGCTTTGCTTTCCCAGTTCATAGATGAATGGTTTTGCAAGTACTGAATTTGGAGAAAAATGACATACACTTACTCCAATGCTGTTAATAATAAAGATACATTAATAGTAAAAGTATTTTATCATTATTATTCTTATTGCTTATTTAGGAGATCCCAGACAGGTGTCTCATTATTAAAAAAAACTCCTGATATTTTCTGACTTATAATACACTAGGTTCTAGAATATTTATTTTGTGGATATATGCTTCTCAACTCTATGTTCAATGTTGTTTCTTAGTTAGCCTGCATTTCCTATAGGTTTTCAAGTACCTATCCTGGATCAAAGATCAAAGACTGCGGAGAACTATGCTAGCTGTTGGGGAGACGTGGTGAATAAATAAAGTTATATTCCCATGTTCTCAGGGAATATACAGTAAAGGGGATAGCACTCTGACAATCATGCAATCGTTATGATACTGCGGTTGTAACAAATGTTAAGAAAGAGGTTCTTGGTGCTGTGAAATCATATTTATGAGGATTGGACCTGACTGAAACTGGAATTGAGTTCATGTTGTGTAGCAGTCTTACTGAGTCAACCATTCCAGAATATGACCTTGTCCTGTATGTAGCGGTCAGTTTTGCTGCAGTAACAAGTGATCTTTAAATCTACATGGGGTCTAACACAAAGGTTTGCCACAAGGATGTTGTGAGTTGACTGTAGCTCTTCTGCTCTCCTAAGCTCTGCTGGAGAGACAGCTCTTTATGGGTCATGGTGGTGTCATGAAGTGGGACCAAAAGGCCTGGTGAAAACTTGCCTTGCTTCTGAGGATATGTTTAGATGTGGCTTCCTGTTGTGTCTGTGTTTGTTCCTTGGATTAAAATAAAAAAGAAATGGGACAGGGATACACTTTACCCATTAGGGCAACTGCATGTTAGTGGGAAGTAGTAAGCGACAGCGAAGGTAATACAATTTCCTAGAGTAAAGGTCTGGGGGAGAAAGCTACTGCGAAATATTTGGAGACTTGCAGGGCAAGAGTTGAAAGAGCTGAGAGTGAGGCTGAGGTGGAAACCATCATTCTACTGCAAGCTATGGGAAAACCATCTTCATCCATATAAATCTTTTTTATGGCTAAATGAATGCTTCTCAAGTTTCTGATGTGTTGTATCTTCATTATAGAAAATTTAGGAATGATTGCTAACGAAAAGGAAAGATGTGAACTGGTCTTAACTCTACAATGTGGAGTGATATTTCACCAACTTTGGAGACTATATATTTAGACTTCTAGGTAATTTTAATTAAAATTTATTTTAATATAGTTTTTAAAAATGTTTTTAGAGATTTTCATACAATGTATCTTGATCACATTACACCCTCCCCACTCCATCAAGATCTCCTCTTCTCTTCCTTTTGTTGTATTTTTTTAAAAGAAACTATCTCACAGCAGCTGTTTTAATTCTCTGGTTTTAAGCAATCTGTCTCCCATTTCTTCTGTTGTTTCCTGAGCCCTGTGTGTAGGGGGTGTGTTGTAAATGTATTAATTGTAGCCAGGCATCCACTATCAGTTAGTCTCTGCATTTTGATTAATGGCAGTTTTCTGGTTTTCCCTCTTTGTCTGTTGTAAGGAGATATTTCTTCAACGAGGCATGAGAACTACACACTTACCTGTGTAAGTGTCAGTATTCAAAAGGCAGTGAGGGATTATGTTGGTTTAGGAAACTGGTAGTAGTTCTCATCTAGGCTCCATGGTCTCAGCAGCCATAGGTAGTTGGCTAAATTATAGTGCTAGCCATGTCCCGTTGTATGAAGAGATCCTTAAGTCCAATTAGGTAACTGTTGGTTACTCTGAGGATTTAAGTACCACTGTTTCCCCCTTTGGAATATCTTTGGATGGCTGTCATTGTTGTGTTCATTGGCATTATGGCTGGAGAGGATTTTGATTACATTTTTCTGTTGGTAACTTGCACAGTTTCTTCTGAAAATATGAGAGCTATTCTTCAATAAATAGGCTTCCAGGTTAGATCCAGATTCATTTCTTGAAATCCTGTGCTCAAAGTAGGTGGTGTCTTCAGGAATAGGGTCTTACCTTCTGGCAATAGTCTATGTTGTTTTGGGGTCTCTTGGACTCTCCTGACCAACAACTCAAAAGGTTTCACACAGGAAAGTCTACTTAAAGGGGGCATTGTCTCCCCAACTGGCATGACTTAAATGAAGCTATATAAATGAGTATGTATTTATACAATACATATAAACATATACATATATAGTAATTTTAAGAAGACATGAAATACTATAGCTCCCATGGTGTCTTCTAACATCTGAGTATTATTTATCAATTCTCCTTCTCTAGTCTTCTGTTTTGTTCATTTTCTTTCCCTACTTAAGTCTCCCTGATCTGTTTTTTTTTATCTTAAGATGGATTACTTTTTATTGGTGTTTTATTTTCAAGCTTTTATTCTCCTAATTATAATTGAGTAATTGTAATTTACCCAATTACAAGGTCATTTTAATGTTTAGTTTTAAAAAATTTCCCACTTCATAAAAGTTCTACAAGTCCTCTATAATTGACCATGTTTGCATAATTTCCTTAGATGGGTATTTTGTCTGAAAATACATGATAGATATTATTGCCATTGGCCAATATTTATGCTTTTCTCTCAAAATGTAGCTAATTATGCCTGACTCCAGTACATGGTTTGCCAGCCCTCATTTCTCACATTTCATGTTGTCAATTTTATCATTTTATCAGTGAGAAATACTGTTCTTAGTTTGCATTTGATAACTACAGTTCTACTTCATTACTCATCAATATTCCTCTGTCCTTTTATTAGAAAAAGGAACGCTTGAATAAAACCAATCCTTTGTAGCGGGTGCTTAGCATTTACTCTTGGCCTGACTGCTTTGTTAGAGCCAATGCAACCTTATCGCCCTTGCTTTCTACAAGAAGTCAATGAGGAGGTGGACAGAGATATCTTTATATGGAGGACGACGTGGTTCACATCACTTTGTATCCCTGTAGGGTGAGGATGTCCTCTTAGGAATTAGATGTCTTTTGATCAATAGTGAGCACTCCCTCCGTGATCTGTATGAGCTCTAGTTCAAAAGATGTCAACTGGTGAGACACACTGGCACAGCAGGTATGTGGTTTTTGAGTTAATGGGTAACTCAGTTGTAGAGATTTGCTGTGTGGATATATTAACAAGAGAATGAAGACCAAGCATCTCTCTAAATGCTTCCTGGGTCATACTTTATGTTGATCATCCCAAACTAATTTTCAACTCTATGAGCATAGATTATCAATGCAAAGTATTCTGGTTTGACAAAAGCCCAGATACTTCTTCACCTCTTTTTTTTTTTCCTACCAAGCTAGAATCTAAAAACTTCTAACCATTGTAAATGTGTCATGAGTCCAGTTAACTTTTCTTAAGAAACTAAAGTTTTGTATTTAATGTCTCTCTTATTGTAGGTTGTGCTAGTGTCTTGTCCAGCTACTCTGACAATGTACAGTGTGCCCACATTCCCCACCTCTCTTGTAGGGAGAGGGCAAAAGCCTTAGTACACATAAAGACCATTAGCAGAACATTTGACTGTGCCATTGGGGAATGTGGAGAGAGCCAGAGAGAGAGAAAAAATCAGCCCTTGTAGATATAATCTTGCTTTCTGGGACAATAGTCAGTGTTGGAAAGTCTTTCACAGTCCCGGAAGGCCTCAGGTGGAGCGGAGCCTGATGATTTCTCTATCTTACAATTGTTCTAAAGCACCCCCCAAAGATTCTACATGGACGGACCCACGGCTCCAAGTGCATAGGTAGCAGAGGATGGCCTTGTTGGGTACCAATGGAAGGAGAAACCCTTGGTCCTGCCAAGGTTGGACGCCCTCCCCCCCAGTGTAAGGGAATGTTGGGGTGGGTGGGAAAGGGGGTGGGAGGGGAACACCCTTATAGAAGAAGGGGAGGGTGATGGGATACGGAACTTATGTCTGGGAAATGGGAAAGGGAATAACATTTGAAATGCAAATTAAAAAAATCCAATAATAAAAAAAAAGAATTGTTCTAACTCTGGTCCCGTGTTTCCTTTGGTTTGTCCTGACTTGTACCCTTGGCTAGAAGGAGCAGGGACTGATAATGCTTGGAAGACTAAATATTCACCCCACAATGTTATACCTTCTATACCAAAGACGTATGATTTTAGGTTTGTGTTAATCACAGTACTACCCAAAGCCACCATCAGTTGCTGGACTAATTCTATGAGATGATAGCTTGGCCTTCTCAGTGTGGATCAATGTTAAGTTTTGATCTCCACGCAGTTGAATGCACATACCCATGGTCCTCTCCTGCATTGCAAATATTATCTGTACTTTCAAACAAACAAATACTTATCTCTTCCAAGTAACAGTGGGACTTTGGTTTTTAATCATTGTTTTCCAAATAAATCCAAGATGTACCTGAACAGGTGTTCTCTCCTTGAATTACTTAATTAAAACCGCTCCCCACAGGCCTTTGAAATACCAGAGGAAACAAGTGAAGCACAGAGATTTAATTTTGACTCACTCTTTTATTAAAATGGAAGGGAATACAATCTGTCTTGCTTTCACTTAGGGGACTGCATGAGAAATCCATCTGCAAAGAATGAAGCCCTTTAACAGGGCAGTGTTTTCGGGACATGTTAGGTCTTTGAAAAGGTTGTAAAAATTAAGATTCTGGCTTCACCCTGTATTTACTGAACTCTCTGGAGAAAAAGCCTGGAACATACACCTTGACACCATAGAAAATTGGTATCCTCTGTACCAATAGATATTGTCTCTTTAAAACTCTGTGTCAGACAAGAGCATCTCCACTACTAAAACTGTTCTGCCTGACAAGACAGAGACAAAAATCAAGTGAGGTGACATCAGTGTCCCAGGAGTCAGCACAACACTTGACAGTGAATGGGTAAAAGAATTAATGGCTGACTCAGATACCACAAAGTTAACTCAACTTTTAGTTTTGCAGGAGTCCTAAGAAACAAGCTACAGCAAAATGATTCCTAAGAAGGCGTCCATGAACCTCCTTATGTGAGGCCAAGCTACTTTTTTTCCTTTCTTATTACTAAGGCAGAATTCTCCTAGTTACTTTCAGAAGTGTGTAACTGGTAGCAGTGTCTAGAATTTCACTGGAACTTTAAAAAAATGTATCCTTGTACTTTTCATGGTTAGACAGAGAGGTAGTTTACCTGACTCTCAGTCTCTTCCTTTGTTGATGCTGATATTAAGACACTCTTGAGATGCAAATTGGTCCACATCCTGTGATCTTTTGCATCATTGTTCTGATGCATAGTCAACCCCACAATGAAGAATTTATTTATTTTTTTAAAATTTAGATGTTCAAATCATTTTTTCAGGTCTCTCTGTTTTAGCCCTTCTTTTCTTTGTGTCTTTGGTGAAAACAGATGACTTCTTGAGTAAAATCTTATTTGCCTGAAAAAAGTCCACAGACATTCTTCTGTATTTGCATTTCTAGTAGCGCACATTTAGAAAATCCAGGGTTACTCTTTAAACATATGGTATACTGGAACAACTTCAAAATGAAAGTTAAGTAGAAGAAAGGAACTTTAATTCTCAAGAGAAGAGAGCACTTTTAGCAAGTAGTGAGTGAATGAGAAGCATTGAGTCTCTGAAGTGTTTATCAAGGAGCTACTACTACTGAAAGCAGTCTGGGGTTTGTTCTACAGAAAATTGCATTTTCTCTCATTGCCTTACTTAGAGCACCCTAAAGTAATATTTACGCATATTGAGCATTTACTAAGCTCCAAAGAATCATCTAGGTTCTGTGTGTTTGGCATATGTATATGTAATGCTGCTTTAATGATAATCTTTGCATTTGGGCTGAGGATAGAAATTATCTCTGCCATCTGGGGACTTCTTAATATTTACTTGGCAGTCCTATCCTGTTCTTTATGGATCAGAAAGACTGGGAATTGGATTCACCAATGCCTAATGTAACAAGTCCTGTAGATGGGACTGCTCACTCTCAAGGGTTGAGAGATATTGATTCAAAACTCTTCTAACTCTTCTTCTTCTTCTTAGGCGTTTGTGTCCCTGTGTATGTATTAGGACTGGACAATATTAAATCCTAGACATGAAATCAGGGAAATCTAACAAGTGGAAGCTCAGTAGGTCGCCAGTATGCAGTAGTTCAAATAATCCAACAGGCTATGACACCACCATTTTGCAGCAGAATAATGTGAGGCCCAGAGGTTCTAAGTGACTAATGTAAGATCACACAACTAGCAAGGGACATAAGTCACAATCTCTTACCTATCAATGCTCTCAGTCTTACTTATTCTGCTGCTCACTCTGTAGGTCCTCAGTCTGGTTTTACCTGGTGGTGTGAGGACCTTTCTAACAGAGTTTTAAGAAGAGAATAGTATGGTCTTTTTCTTTCTCTAATAGAATCATGCTTAGGGCTCATAGGGCTTTGAAATTTAAGCAGCTCACTGAAAAGCCATCTATAACTGCATATGATGGTCTCACCTTCCATATTCTTTCAGGCAAATAAGCCTTCAATCATGTATCTTCATTTTTCTAATTTCATAGCCAAAATATGTCATATTTCTTCAACTAGAAAAAAACTATTTAAGTCTAGTATAAGAATCTTCATTGAGATTATTCTCTATCATCTATCTATGTATGTATCTATCTATGTATGTATCTATGTATCTATCTATCTATCTATGTATCTATCTATCTATCTATCTATCTATCTATCTATCTATCTATCTCCTGCAGATCTATGCTTTCTCCTGAATTATAGTTCCAATTAGAGCTATGTTTAGTTGGCCTCAAACAACATAGGCATGTTCTGTCTTCCATCCCTCAGTTACATAGATCTAAGCAATCAATGGGCAGGATGACAAGCAAAGACAAAGTGTTGTAAAGTTCATAAGAGGGAAATTTTCTAAAGCTTTGGAGCTTTGGGAAAGAGATGATGTCAGGGATAGTGCCTAGAGCTTTAAAGGGTCTATCAACAGGGACTGGACAAAGAGAATCCTGTAGAAAAGACAGAACCTTGAAGGGAGTCTGGTGAGATCTAGTTTTCTTCACTATGTTCAATGTAGTTCGTGTGTGTGTGTGTGTGTGTTTGTGTGTGTGTGTGTGTGTGTGTGTGTCTATGTGTGTATATATTACAGCGATTGATCCCAGGGTTTTGTAGGTGCAAGGCAAACACTTGGCCACTGAGTCCTTTCCTCCATTTCCTTTCTTTTCCATCCTCTACCCAACCATTTCCTCCTCCTCTCTCTTTCTTGACAGAACAACTTGACAGGATAATTCTTTAAGTTGCCCAGTCTAAACTTGAACTTACTTTGTGACCCGTTGCCCTGGAAATCTGCCTACTCCAGGTTCCTTCGTAACAGGTACACACAGAACCACAGAGCCATATGTGGCTTTAGTTATGCTCTTAAAGGAAAAAAAAGGCAGAAATGGCTAATAGTTTACTCCAAGCAATCGGAATTTTGGCATCATCCTTACTTTTATTTATCACAATCATTATTATCATCTCTATTATTTTTATTATTTATTATAATTGGTAATAATAGAACTTTAGGCAAAATAAAGAAAACCACACTCACAATAAAAAGGGGGATTACTCTTTCTTTCTTTGGACACATCTGGAATGTCATTTTGATGACACAGAAAGGGCACCTTGATAGTCTGTAGTAGATGCCATGGTAAGAAATGAAAACATCCTGAGTTTTTGAGCATCGTTATCAAAGGCAAGCTATCTTAATACCTAACTTTGATATGGAATCCATATCACACAAACCACAAAGGTTTACTATAGATAAACTATGGGTTGATTGTAGCTATACTGGAGTCATATCTCTATTTTATAAGCTTCTTCAGGGAAAAGACCAATTTGTCTTATTTTTTATTTTAGTGCCTCAGAATGCACCTGGGAAATAATAGGAATTCAATGGATATTTAATGACTAAGTAACAGAGACAATGACTATATTTTGCCAACATGTGTTTTCCCCCAATTTTGTAATAGTGCCTTCATTTTCAAAAGTAATTCTGTGTTTGAACAATCTCCTGACTAGCAATACGCCTATTAGTATGACAAAAAGTTGGTTTTCAAGGCAAGCCGTAGACGCATTGTGTTAGACAAATTGTATGTGTGGGTAAGATACAGAGTTTATTGCTCAGGGTGGAGAGTTTATTTTTCACAATCTGTAAAAGCAAAATCAGAAAGCAAAATATATGGTTTGACTCAATGATGAGAAGGTATCATATTTATTCATCTATCTATCTAACTATCCATCTATCTATCTATCTACCTATTTATTTATTTTCATTTCTAAAGAGAATAGAATCTTCTGTTCATCTCCTAAGCAAACTGAGACCCCCACAGGAGAAAAAGAGGACAAGTAGAGATTTTAGAAGAGCTGATGGGCTTAAAGCACTGCAAGTCATTTTCTGAATTTCTTGACTATGAACATCCTCCAAAGAAATATTGACTGGAAATCTTCCTTTATCATATGTCACAACTTGGAGCCCCATACCAATATATCTTTGGTTCTAGAAAATATCTTAGTAATGAAGACCTTCACTCAATCAACAAAGAGAAACAACGACAACAAAAAGACAAGTGTGCTCGCACCCATTTTATTCTCAATAGGCTGAGGTAGGTGGTTGTGAGATCAAAGCCAGCTTGGTTATATAGAGTTCCTGGTTGGCCAGGACTACATAAAGAGATGAGACACTTCCTCAGACAGACAGACATTTCAACATCTTGCTACAGTATAAAGATACTGTTTGGTCATTTTCCACTATTCTTAATTTCTGCATTCAGCTAATCATTTTCACTATGAACCCCACAGATAATCTTAAACATTAAGCTTTTTTTTCAGTCTCTCACCTAGAAGCAGAAATACGTTCTCCATAGTGACCTTATTTTTTCTAATACTGTCTAGGGCAGATTTATGTCTCCCTCTAACTTCCCATTTGGATTTATCTCTTTAGCTGAAATGGCCTATTTAAGTTGTAATGATCATTTCCATGTTGGAGTTCTGGCAACCTACTACAAAATGACAGATGTAGGAGAATCCAGTGGAGGAGGGCACCATGAAGATCCAGGCTTTCAACAGTAAACAAACATTCGGCTTCATGGCTTTCTTGGTCACATTTTCAAGATGAATGTATTTAAATGCACAAGAGACAAGTTCTTTTCAGACAGCTGCTCATTTATGAGGCTTTTGGCACCAGTCACCTAGGCTTTTTTTTTTTTTTTGAAAATCAGATGATTGATGCTTTCTTTAATCTTGAGTTTTCATATTCATGGTATAGATGCTTGCTTTTAACTTGAGCTCAAAACAGGCTCTGGGCTGAGAGATTTAGAGGACACTAAAAAGTTTCAACACTGGATTTTCCTTTCTTTGGTCAATTAACAAGTCTAGAATTAGATATATAACCTCTTCATAAAGGAAATTGTCTACAAATTCTTCTATAAGATTAGAGTAGTCTACTGACGTTATCACAAGTTGTCAATTGCTGAACTATGAGTTCATTTGCCAGGAACATAGTTTTACCTTGAAAATCTGAAAATTTATAAATGACAAGACATGTATGTTTTGATAAGTGCAAGTTTGCAATGTATTCTATGCATATGGGCAATAAGGTCAACAATCTAAGACCCTTGTGGAAAAAATCGGTCATAACAGGGTATCTATGAGGAGACATGATTTTTCTTATTTTGCATAAAGATCTGACAATGAAAAAGAAGGCTATGACTTTAAAACATCCAACTTCATTC
This sequence comes from Rattus norvegicus, assembly GCF_021556685.1. Classification (NCBI taxonomy): domain Eukaryota; kingdom Metazoa; phylum Chordata; class Mammalia; order Rodentia; family Muridae; genus Rattus; species Rattus norvegicus. The sequence goes on along the minus strand of NC_141543.1, from coordinate 33,415,762 downwards.
TTCTGTTCTCTTTTTTTCATGCACTAGTCCATGAGCTATTCAAGACCTTGTGAATAAAGTGAGAGAAGAAGAAAGAAATACATGCTTGCCGATTGACTGTAAGACAGAGAAATACACGAAACATGTAACTAAAGACTTCCAGGTAGGATAGATTCAAATATAGTCTATGCTAGAGGAGTATGTTCATCCAGATGTGGGGCAGGAGGATGGAAGGAATGAAAGATCTAACTGAGATGTGAATTGCCCTTAAGCCATCCTTTGGGTTGAACATAATCAGAGACTTCTGTGTATGTTGCAGAATAGTGGCATCTAAACTGTGAAAGTATCTTAAGTCAGTTATTCTAGGTCACCTTCACTGTGTCTCCATCTAGCTAGGACTCTTGAAAAACTTGCTATCTCTGTATTTTCCTGTTTTCTTACATTTCAACCTTTTTCATAGAAAAGGAAATTAATGATTTTTTTCTGTATTAGTGGCAACTACAAAAAAAAAAAAAAACAAACCCACAACTATAATGAAAATAAGCAAAGGACTATAGAATTCAGAGTATTGGCTGACTCATTTCACTTTCATCTATCCCTTTCCCCAACACACACACACACACACACACACACACACACACACACACACACACACACACACAAACACACACACATACACACACACGCACACACACACACACACACACACAGAGAGAGAGAGAGAGAGAGAGAGAGAGAGAGAGAGAGATTGATTTTAGATGAAAATAGCTAATTGTCACCATCTTTGGCTAAATGTTACTGAATAACACTATTTTTAAAATCCCACCATCATCTCCTGTCTCAACCTGTTGCTTTCTCCTTAGTAGTTTGAGAACTCTTTTCAAATTGGCTGAATCTGGAGGCAGCGTTGACTTGAGGGTAGTCTGCATCTCAGCGTCTGCCCTCTGCCAAGAGGATAATTAAAGCACTGGAGTAGCTCATCTCAGATGGAAAAAGAACAAACATTAAGTGAAGATAGACAATGAGGAGTCCATTTAAAATACAGAACGCAAGTGAATCAAATTTGGAAATGGGACCGAGAACTCAGTCCGTTTTAGAAACTGGTGAATTCTACCCACTTCTGTAAGAGTCTCTGCTGTAGCCAGCACAGCAAGAGCTGGCTTGACTCCCAGACACAATGCAGAGTCCATCTGTTTGGTCACTGAGCTCGATAGGTACTTAGAGAAAAGACTGTGTGAATGGGACAGATTCCAATAAGGAGTGGGTTTTCTCAAGATATTAAAAATGTGTTTGTTAGTCCTGGGTTTAATAAGTGAGTCAAGGACTATACTGTCCTTATGCTTTGACTCCATATTCATCAGTGGCTTAAAAATCCTTGTTGCAAGGCCAACTAACATAGTTTAGCAAAGTGTGGAGCTTTGAGTGGATTTTAAATTAATAGTTACTCAATGATAGCATGACTACTTTTCAAAATATCTCTATATGTTAAGTGGCATGCCAAGAGCTTTCTGTTTTTTTTTCCCTTCCTCCACTTTCCTTCTTTCCTTTAAACAAATGTCTACTGCGCTTTCTCTGTTGACCCAGTATTGCTCTAAGAGTTCTAGCTTAAATGGTGAGCAAGAGACATCACATACTTTTAATTCTAGTTGAGGATATAATAATGATGAGATATAAGTTAACAATGCATATTCATATGATTGTTGATATCATGAAAAGACAAGTGAAATACATCAATTTGATAGTGATGGGGAAGGGAGGGTTATATTTTGCTGGAAAATTTCTCAGTGGGACAAGTGTTTAAAATTAGACCTCAGTGGATAAGAACAATATTTCCATATCATAGATAGATGTGTGGGAAGAGTTTCTCTAGAAGATGAACATTTTAAAAAATGTTCCAGAGCAGCCAGATTTGTATAAAAGAGATGGTATCTTTGAGCAAATGCAGAGTAGAAGAGTGTAGTACACATAAGAGCCTGGGGGATACAGGGTAACAGACCATGTGGGCCTGCATAGGCCACGAGTAACCAGCCTTTCATGCATTATTTTCAACCAGTACAGTGATCTATGATTTATATGCTGTCTGTTTCTCCATCTGTAGAGGTGGACTGTTATACTCAGGTCAAATATCATGTCAAAGTCACATTGCTGACATGTCCAGTGTCCAGATCTGGAGCATCCTGGCCCCAGAGCCTATGCTAATAATCTCAACAAAAGTCTAGGCATTATCAGCAACACCTTGACATTATTGCTTTTGATGATCACTCATCAGTCCATGTGATCATCCCCAACAAAAACAATAGGTACCAGCAGGACTCTGAGGTCAAGGGTCAAAAAGAATGGTTATAAAATCAGAAAGAGCAGCAGTCTCAACTAACTGGGACCCCTGGGAGCACCTAGACACTGAACCACCTACCAAGCAGCATACATAAGTTGATTTGAGGCGCCTGACACATATATAGCAGAGTACTGCCTGGTCTGGCCTCAGTGGAAGATGTGCCTAATCTTCAAGACACTTGAGGTCCCAGGAATGGGGAAGGCCTGAGGGTTGGGGAGCATGTTCTTAGAGACGGGGTTGGCGGGGGGAGGGGAGAATGGGATGAAGAACTGTGGGAGAGAGGATTGGGTAGGGGAATGGCTAGATTGTAAAAAAAATAAAATAATAATAAAAATAATGAAATGAGGAAAATTTTTAGTTTCTCCTGACTTCAGTTTTCTCATCAATAAAATAAGACTAATAGTAGTATTTTCTTTCCACTTCGTAAAGTATTAATAGAATAAAGCAGAATCATATCTATCTATGGTAAATGATCCATGAATACTTAGCTGGAAACAAACACTCTATACACACACCACATATACTTACTTACCATGGTGTCTTCTTTTCACTGTTGCTTTACCTTCTACTGTGACCACCTAGATGTCCTGAGTAAGGATGTGAAGATGGACTCAAGGAGGCTGCACTTGGACCTGGTATTCTGTAAGCCTGATGGAACCAGAGTTCAGGTCACTCAACTAGACTATAAACTGAGCTATAAGAAAACTTTGTGTCAGCCTTGTGACGCACAGCTATATTGGCTGTGTTTGGTGTGTCAGTATTAAATGATACTGTGGATATTTTTGATGATGTTTTGATGGCATTACAGCAGGAGCTTGAATAGCTCCCAAATCTTGGCTCACTACTGCTCAGCTTCGCATTACCCCACATTACTCCCATGTAATTTACAGTCATCTATCTTTATCTTAAATGCCTCAAATTTCAGATATGGACTGAGCTTTAGATAAAGATTTTTTTTGCCTATAGTTATGTGTCTATGGAAAAGTTCAACTTATAAACTAGGTAAAGTGAGGGATTAGCAACAATGAGTAACAGCAAAACACAGCCATGATAAAAGGCTTTAGCAAGGTATTTGTAAAATACTTATTTTCTCCTTTACATTTTCAGACCACAGTTGACTACAGGGAGCTGAAATCATGGAGAGTGAAACCGGACAAGAGAAGAGCCCTAAATGAATGGTAAATGGTATTTAAAGTAAAATATATAATAACTCAGTATGTAATCATGACAAGGTCTAGTTTGACTCATATGGATAGTCTCAGCTCTTAACAGTTAACTACAATGTTGAAACATCAGTTTGGCTCTTTCACAGACATTTTTAATTTAATATGTAAAAAAACCAAACTTACTACTTTCCCTCCAAACCTGTTCCTTCAATAGGGTTATTTATTTATTTTTCTAGCTTCCCAAACTGGGGAAGCTGGAAGTTCAAGTTTCATTTTTATCGTTCTCTTACTCTCCATACTGGCAAAACACATCGATTTTATCTTCAAAACATTCAAGATAGGACTTGCAATACCTCTGCTGCCACTCCCTGAAGTAAAGCATCATTGACTCTTGCCTGAGATGTCACAAGAGCTACTTAACTGCTTTTTTCATTTCTACTCTTCCGTCCCAAGTTCATTTTCAACATACTCTCAGGGTACCTGTGGTAGGTGCATGATGATCCTCTAGCTGTGTGCATAACCTAATCCCGAGACTTATGATGCTACCTTCTATGGCAAAAGAAACTTCCAAATGGGATCAAATTAAAGACCTTGAGATGCAGCCATTATCCTGGCTTGCCCTGGTTCATCCAGGAGGCATGAGAAGACAATCTGTGCACTTGCTCTTTCCAAGGTTCTGTTCCCTCCGGTATTCCTTTGCCTATTGCTACTGTCTCCACCTTCACAGAACATCACTCCACTCTCTGTCTCATACTCGTCCAGCATCCCTCTTACAGGGATTGTGATTTTTTTTTCATTTCAAGTAAACCTAGCCATCACCATGAGCCTCTGCAATTAATTTCCTGAAGTACACATTGTAACTCAGATAATTGCAGCTGTGACCTGATCTTCCACCTGTCAGCTATTTGTTTCCAGCCACATTGGCCTCATCTACAGACATGGGTATGTTTCCTCTTTACGTTTATCCACTTCAGATCTGCTGTACTGCTCTCCACAACAACCGTATCACTTTCTTTCTCACCTTCTCAGCGATGACTTTCCTGACCATCTAGCCAAAGACAAGAACTCATCTTCTTTCCACCCCTCCTCTCTGCAGTCTTCTTACCATATTGGTTCTGAAGAATCTGTTATCTGATAAGCTCTACTAATTATGAGAAAGTCATATTTATTCTGCTTTTCTTTATACATTGCTAGAGGCATGGAACCACAATAAGCTCTGAACACAGGGGCTGGTTAAAACATGTTGTTTATTAAAATGCATTGCAGGTAAGTGAGCTGTGAACCTAGTTCAACATGAAGCATACCTATCATGGAGGAAGAGAGCGAGAGCGAGAGTGAGAGAGAGTCAGTCCAAGGGAAGCTGAATAAGTGGTCCATGGGGTTTGAGGACAAGATAGTGACAGGTCTGCTAAGAGCTAATCCTGACTTGCCTCTCTGCCCATAGTCTATGTAGTAGAAGTTGGGTTACAGTTTTATGTGGAGGTCCCAGCCCATGGACTTCATAGTACATAATTGTGGCTCTGACCTCTGACCTATCATGTTAACAAGTAAATTCTTCTTCCTTACAAACAGTTGTTTTAAAGGCTTATAAAAAAATCTCAAGAATGTGACTCAGTAGGAAGTCATAAGTTTTCACTTTTCCTCAATGACAGTGATCCATGAGCAGAGATGGGCTTTTTTTCGGTATCAGTATGTATTCTATTCAAATGAACAGATCCTTAGCAGTCAATTATCAGTGATGACATGATCTAACATACTGTATACACATATGGCACTGTAAAAATGCCAGGAGAATTGGCATGGTTGGTTCTCGAAGTGATGCAAAGAATCAAAACAAAGGCCTGGCCATAGCAGCTGCATGGGGCTAGCAAACTCAGAATACTGGATAATTTACAACCCTTTTCTTACATTGCCTTCCCTGTCCAATTTTCTACTTTAGAAATCCACTGGGCAAGGGAGAAAGAAACTAAAAGATACAGTTGAACCTGCATGGTTAAGGGATAGGGTATCCAAAGGCTATACATGGACTGACCCTGGGCTTCAACCTCATAGGTAGTAATGAATAGCCTAGTAAGAGCACCAGTGGAAGGGGAAGCCCTTGGTCCTGCTAAGACTGAACCCCCAGTGAATGTGATTGGGGTTGGGGGGAGGGCGGTAATGGGGGGAGGATGGGGAGGGGAACAGCCATATAGAAGGGGAGAGGTAGAGGTCAGGGGGGATGTTGGCCTGGAAACTGGGAAAGGGAATAACAATCGAAATGTAAATAAGAAATACTCAAGTTAATAAAGAAAAAAAAATGGATAGGGTATCAAGAAGTTGCAGGCTTAAGGCTTCTGTGGTTCTTGTTGGGGTACTGTACATGCCATAGTGAGGTACAAGCTCTTATAATGCTTCAGGTATATGAAATCTTCCATGTGTGAAAAACCCTGTTTTCTTCATCTTGATCTATTATTTTTTAAAATATAGACCATTTATCAGAAACCACCCTGCTTCTCATCACTAAACATATGACATTTACTAATAAGAAGACATAACACGAAGCCAAAAAAAAAAATCAGCAACCAGGAAATCACCTTCTTTCCTCTCCCCTAACCTTTGGTCCTGTGGTTTTTAGACGTCTGGATAAGACAGTTTCATCTACAAAGTTCAGATTTAAGATCATACAACTGAGTTATAAAAAAATCGTAGAAAATATCACAATGTTTTAAATAACTTTATGCCTTTTTTTAAAGTTTGGACTGAAATAGTATCTATCCTAGACTTCATGAGGCTTGTGGGCTGCAGGTCCTATACATGGCTATCGGACCACTCAGTCTGCTATGTTCTTGAATTTGGCTTTGAATCAGCCTCCCCTGGAGACCGGTTAAAAATATGAGTTTGATTCGTAACAGATGAAGGTTTTACAAAACACATGTTCAGAGAAGTGGGGACCCTAAGCTTAAATGGAATCAACACAGGCTCCTGGCTTGGCTCAGATCAAAGGGTTTAGGCTTAAGATTGGCTGGAAGGTCATGTCACTTATGTGAGGACATAAATGTACATCTTCACATAAGCTTCTAGGTCTTTTCAGTTCTTTTTGTCATATGTTATTTTTTTTCCTTTCTGAAGATACTCCTATGATCTGTTGGGGTGAGTCCCCTTCTGGCACTCACAAATATATATTTTGTCTCACTGCAGGGCCATCTCTCTGTGCTAAAATGATCTCAAGGCTAATCCTGGCAGCTGGTCCCATGTGGTGCCACTCTTGGTACTCATAGAGCTTCTCATGTTGAATGTCTTCCTGCAGATTTTACTCTTGGTGGTGGAGGCAATGTCTGCCAGGTGACATGGGTAGAACAGATGGCATGGTTTTTCTTTCTGACTCCTATTTCAAGTCATGCTCTGATGCCGTGCATATCAGAAGCCACGTCTTCTGAACAAGCAACTTTCCTTAGGTATTATTATGGTATTATTCCTAAACCATGACCTACCCTGGAAAAAATTTAATTTACGTGCAATGAAAATTCTAAATGTATTTGTTTTATGAATTAAAAATTACATATTGCAAATTCTAAAATTGTATGGAATGACACACGAAAACAAACAAATACCTCTTATATTGATAAGCATAAACATTAATAATATTTATGCTTTTGTTTTTTTCTTTCTTTCTTGTGGAACTAGAGATTGGATTGAACCCAGGACCCTGAAGATGCTTGCAAGCTCTACATGTAGGAACTGAACCGTATCTCCAGCTCTTAAGCTTGTGCTCTGTCTCTGTCTCTGTCTCTGTCTCTGTCTCTGTCTCTCTCTCTCTCCCTCTCCTGCCTGTATTTGTAGCCATCTCTATATATCTGTTTATAAATATCTCTATGTATCTATCTATGTATCTATCATCTATCTATCTACCTACCTATCTATCATCTATCTATCTACCTACCTATTATCTATCTATCTATCTATCTATCTATCTATCTATCTATCAATCATATATCTATCTACCTACCTACCTATCAATCACATATATTTCTTTTTTAATAATTCTCAAAATAGATGTAACACTTCAAAGGCTGCTCTAAAACTACTTTAAAAATAAAATATTATATTATTTTGTGTGTATACATGTCTTGCCTGCATGTATTATGTCCACCACTGTCCACTACATGAATGTCTGGTACCCACGGATGTCAGAAGAAGGTGTAAGAAACTTTTAGACTTACAAATGGTTGTAAGTAGTCTTATGGTTCTAGAAATTGACTCTGCAAGAGCAACAAGCATTCTTAACTGCTGAGTGAACTATTCAGTGCAAGCTTTTAATTTTTCTTAACAGTATATTTTTATACAGTATCACAGAACTGAATATTTTTATAATACTCTTATTTTTATTGACCATGTGTTTTGTCACACAAATGTATCATGGTTTAACTCATCAGGCCCTTACAGATGGATGTTTGAGTTACTCCTGGTATTACTATGTTTGCCGATACAAGCCTATTTAGTATAACGAACAGCCTTGTATTTAGTACACTTCTGCATAGATTTAATATTTTTAAGAGCCCCTTCTCCTTGGCACAGTGCCTAGTGATTTTTTTGCTTTCTTATTTTGCTTTATTTTTTCATACCTTTAAATGTTATTTGATCTCACTCATTTATTCCTTCTAAGTGGGAATGTCACAGGAAGAGAAAATACCCTTTTATTTATTTATCTCTGTGACACCAACATCAAGAAGAGGGCAGAGCACACAATAATTACTTATTAAATATTTGTTGTGACTTTTTATAAATGACCCTCCATTTTCCTGGTAGAGCAACTTTGGGTCAGTGTAGCTGAAAACTGACACACACTAGAACCAGAATGTCACAGCAGATGTCTAGAGAAAAGGCAGATCATGGGCAATTTTTTGGACCAGTGCCTTAGTACTGTCATCAAGACCAATTTCTAGGCCCCACCTCTTAAAAGTTCTGCCACCTTCCAATAGTGCTGTATGATTATGATCAAACCTTCAGCACATCAGTCTTTGAGGAATCACTTACCCAAGTTATAACACTTTGATAAGAGCAGAGAGTAGTGCTATTACCCTAAGGCCCATGACCACTGTGCCGTGTTGTAGCATCTTAAACTTTCCTTATCCCCCTTTCTCTTGAGCATGCTAAACTGTAACCATCTGAAGGTCTTTGAACTTGACTTCAAGTTTGCCACATGATTGTTTCCTTTGCATTAGTCACCTGCATGCTATATTTTCCAAAGATCTTCACTAAGCAGTACGACTAACATGAAATGCTCATTGTGAATCAGCAAATATTTTGCTTTAATGTCTTTTCATTTTACTTTATATAGAAAGATGCTTTGTTCAACATATGAATGTTTAATTAACAGGCATTGACAACAATGCCGAACTCCATTATTTTTCTTGTATGCATATGTGTGATATGTGTAATATATATGAAGGTGTGTGTGTGTGTGTGTGTGTGTGTGTGTGTGTGTGTGTGTGTGTAGTCATGAACTTGATATCTGGAGTTTTCCTCCATCATTGATCATATCTCCCTTTATTCTCAAAAGCAGAATCTCTCAGTTGAAGCAAGAGTGCATCCATATGAGTAGTCCATTTAGTCGACTTGCTTCAGAGATCAGTGTCTCCACTTTCAGAGGACTGCTACTATAGGGAGCATCCATACCCATCTGACACTTCTGAGTGTTCTGGGGATCTAAACTCTAGCCTTCAGGCTTGCAGGGCCAATACTTTATCCAATAAAGTATTTCACAGACCTGCAAATTCTATTAGTTCAGCCCCCTTTGCATAGAATGCTTGCAACATATGTTGTGTATGAAGCCCCAGGAGTGGAATGACTTCACAGCAGGCCTGGGTAGTACAAGGGCAGAAAAGTGGGTGGGTGCAGTCTTTCCTTGAATCTATGGAGTGCTGTTGTGTGGGAGAAAGGCTCTGAGGTTAAGCCACATCACATTAGTGGGACCAGAAAGTGGGAATTAGAACACTTGACACAAGTGCACACAGCTACAAAAATGAGATTCCCAAAATTGCTGGATCAATTTCTCTCTCTTCTAAAAGCAGTGATTCACACTGAGAGGGATCCTAAGACAATCTGTGAAATAAAAGGCCAGAAGAGAGAGGTCAGTGGATAGGAAAAGTAAAGGACACCATTTAATGGGATCAGAGAAAGTTTCTTGAGGGCAAAGATAATGTTGGAACAGACATGTACAAGAGGAAAGAAGGGAGAAGGAAAAAAGTTTTAGTATTTACTGCTTTAAACTTTTAATTTTTGTACCCTTTTGTTCTGTTTAGTGGAGAATGGAACTTCTCAAAGTATTTGAGTATTGGCTATAATTTTAGTAGAGAGTGTTCTGAAGTCAAATCAGTATAAAAATTGTTTAAAAGCATAAGTTTAAAAGAACTGATTGAAAATTAGGCTAACTGTTGTGAAAAAAATAGCATGTTACTCAAAACTTAAACAAAAGCAATTTAAATAAACGAATAAAACTTAAGCAGCTCTTCCAAGGCAGTTTGCAAGCTAACTTCTTCTTCAAGTCTTACCTGATAAGTCTATTAATCCATTGTTAAATTAAGAGAGCATCTTGGGACAGGACAAAATTGACATTCATATTTTATCACAGAGAGGCTCTGGGAAATTTGAAGTTGGAAATGAAGATAATAGTGAGATGCGGGTTGCTTTCGCCATGTAGAATTTCATAATGAAACCACTTGAAAGCTGAGGAAAATGGAAGAACTTGTCAATTGCAGAGGGGTGAAGAGTATGGAGTGAGAACTGTCCAGGGTGGCATTTGCTTCCTGGGTCGGTCTATAATTGCTCTCTTGACTTCTGGAAGCCTCGGAAAGGTAGTTTATGCAGAAAAAAAGATGGCCTTGTTGGAGAGATGCTCTGATGGACTTCAAAATGGCTTGACAATCTAGTGATGAGCCAGTCTCAGTGAAATAACCAAGAAGGCAGAACATTGTTGAACCTGTTGTACAAACTTTACTTGATTAGGTTAATTGAGGAGGGAAGACCCACCCTAAATTTGGATAGCACTATTCTATGGGCTTGAGTTCTGGACTCCATCAAGAAGAAGATAGGAGTAACACGACTTGGGTGCAGTGGAATATGGATGAGGCGTGGACTTAGAGGGGAGTGTGTCTGGGGACCTATAGGAAGGTAGGGGAAAGAAAGTGAATGTGTTCATAATATATTATATACTTGTAAGATGTTTACAAAGAATAAATACAAACTTTTTTATGTAGGGAAACATGTTGAGTGTTTTTATGATAAGTAATAAGTTCTGAGGAGATAAGTGTTTACTCTTCTAAATGATACATAATATACACATGTATAGAAACATGTCTCATTATTATGTAAATTTATATTTTTATGTATCAGTTACATTAAATTTCATTATTCAAAATGAAAAAAATTAAAGAAGAGCTCGCTTGTGGGTTGTGAGTCCTTGCTGCTCTTGCAGAGGACCTGGGTTCAATTTTCTGCACCCACCCAGGCTGCTCCCAGACAGTTCAGGGCATCTGCCACCTTCAAGGGCACCTTTATACACAGTGTGCTTACAAACAAGCAGCCACATATAGTCTCATTCATACAATTGAATATTTTTCAACTTGGAAAAAATACAAAGGATGCAGTTCATGACTCTCTTTTCCCTGAGAATAGAAGTGATAAAGATGCTTGAGTTTCCAGCACCTTGACTTCCCTACTGTGATGGATAGACTCTTAAACTCCGCGCGAAATAAATCCTTCCTTCCTTCCTTCCTTCCTTCCTTCCTTCCTTCCTTCCTTCCTTCCCTCCCTCCCTTCTTTCTTCCTTCCCTTACTATTGTCTGGTATTTTATCACAGTAACAGTAGGTATCCAAGTTACAAAAGCAATCAAGACAGCATCAAAGGTACAGATGAGACAGAAAATGCTGTTTGGTGAGAAAAAGGCCAGAAAGCAAAAGTCTGTCAGGACTTCTCAGCAGGCTTTCTCTCTAGGACAAAGTATCTCTGAGATGTCAAAATTGCAAGGAAGAAATCTCACTCTTCTTTCCTCTTGTTCTTCATAGCTTCTCTGAATATTTCATCTTCAGTGACACACAGTGCATCTGTGTGGGCTTACCCTATCTGTCATGTTTCCTTGTCCTCCATGATTTTTGTCTACTTCAGAGTTTCCTATACATGTTAGTATTTTGCTATTTCACTCTGCTCACATTTTCAGCTCTGGTAATGCTTCCTCATTTTTTCAGTCTTTTAAAATCTCTGACCAACCCCTTTCACATGCCACTTCCTTCCTCCTCTTGCTCATTGCTACGTTCGTCTCTGAATAACCTTTCTTTCTTTCTTTCTTTCTTTCTTTCTTTCTTTCTTTCTTTCTTTCTTTCTTTCTCTCTCTCTCTCTTTCTCTCTCTCTCTCTCTTTCTTTCTTTCTTTCTTTCTTTTTTTCTTTCCTGAAGACCATTTGTTGTGCCCAATCTTAAGATAAATGCACAAAAGCACCATCAAGTGATTGACACAACTTCTTACTCCCTAACTCCCTCTCCAGAGTTCTGCAATCTAATGCTTATGACATGTTTGGGTGACTCTTATTTGACCTATAACTCCCACATCTTGGCCATTAAAAGACACTGCCTAGAAAGAGTATGTAATTCTAACAGAAAGATGGAGAAACACATTTTCTTGGTTAGTTTTTGTTAACCTGACACAAAATAATGTCATATAAGAAGGAATCTTTACTGAAAAAAAATGCACCCATATACTAGTTTCAGGCGAGTCTGTGGGCTATTTTCTTAATCAGTAACTGATGTGGGAGGGCATGGGGTCCTGAATTGTATAGAAAGCAGGCTGAGCAAGCCATCATAAACAAACCAGGAAGTATCGCTGGTCTCTGCTTTAGTTTCCCCTTCTACCTTGAGTTTCTGCTATCACTTATGTCAGTGATAGAATATGACCTGAGAGTTGTAAGCTGACATAAACATTTTCTTTGTCAAGTTGCACTTGGTCATGATGTTTTATTATGGCAACATCCTCAGACGACATCCTCTTTTGTAACAAATGCTCATAAACCACACAGGTCTTCAGGTTTCCTGAAGACTAGGAGAATACTCTTTTGAGGAAGGGTGTTGCCCTGCTAAATAAAGTCAAATTCTACTATTGTTCTGATAGCCTTCTGGACTCAGCACAAAATGGCAGACTCTCTTTACCAAAGGGGCCTCTTCTTTTCAGACATTGTCTGAGGAGCTCAAATCCCCACACAAACCTCGGCCTTCGGAATGTCAGGTAGCCTTGATTAAGATTATACGTTTAACTTCCTTTCTTCCAATAAGAATCCCTTCAGCTAGTTCCTGAGATTCCCAGCATGCTTCTCCATGCTCACGAGGCATCTCAGTGTCTTAAGCCTTTAGCCAATGCCTTTGCCCATCCTGGATATTCTGACCTCCAGTTCCCAAGTCTATATAAGCCTTGAATCACCTCAAGTGAAGTTGATCTGTCTCCCTGCAGCTGGTCCTGGTGTTGTCAGTACCATAAGTATTCACAGGACTCCCACACCCACTTCCATCATCTCTGCTCCATTTGCCCTCCTGGGCTAATATTGGCTTAGTATGGGAAGGGAGGGTCACATCCTTGTGTGTAGTGTTGTATAGAACGCTTGTAGGATTTATGAGTCACATGTGACCCTGAGCTCTGGAGCCCAGAGTGACGCTGTACAAGTGCAGAACAGCTATGTATTATTTTAATTTTTCTTAACAGTTTTAATTGTTCTTTCTTATGAAGCATTTTCTGTAATCAAGCTACATCTTTATTACTATTTCCTTTCCTCCATCTTGAAATCTCAGAGGTAAGGGCCCAGAAAGAGGAAAAGCAGAAGGTCTTTATAGGTTTTGTAAAAGTGGCTCTTCTTCTAATTCTGCAAGCTTAACATGGTATTGCTGCTGCTCTGCTGAGCTGTCAAACTGACAGGAGTGATTCACCTCTGTAGTAATCATTACAGCCTCACCCGATAACATATTGAACAACAGAGCTCACATTGTTCTGCCAATGCCAATGCCCAGGAACAAACAGTCAGCTCCTAGGCAGCTGAACATGCTTCATCTGATGCTACCTGGTTATTCTGTTTTGTTTGTTTGCTTGCTTGTGTATTTATTTATTCATGGCTCAAGTCCTTACTGAAGTGAACAGTTTTCTTGTGCATTACTTAATATTCCAGAATCATCCATTTGACTGTTTGAGGGACAGAGCATATTGTATATTCTTTATCTTCTTCCTTGATCCCTGAATAAAAGGTGAACGTGTCACCTTAAAATGAGAATTGTTGGGCTGAAGACAAACACTCTGGTTGGTAACAGGATAGAATTTCATGGGGACCAAAGGTCTTCGTATCATCTCCTCCATTTTCCAATCTAAAGACAGAACCATGAGTAATTATCAGTTTACTAAAAGGTGCCAGCAGGGCCAGTGGAACTTGTGAACAGGTATTACTGTTTGGTTTTTGTTGTTGTTTGTTTGTTGGTTGGTTTTCAGTTTTCCTATCTCTTGCAAAGCCTGGTCCTACTCTTCCTTTCACTTTGTTGTTGACTCGAGATTGATGGCATTTTGTTGAAATACTATTTAAGACAGAGTTCCAAGCCATTGCATTCTGAGAGTTGATTTCCAGGGAGAAATGAAACTGTCTCTGAATTCAGGAATATGCCCAATGATGAACTTAGGAAAGTTAATGGAGATTTCTTTTTTGTTTTTGCTTTTGCTCTTTCATTCCCATCACCAGGATTAAATCCTGTCTTGATCTTATTGTTCAAAGCTAAGCGCATCCTTCTAAGAGTCAGGGAGGGATAGTCCCAGTGTTGGTGGTATGGAGAGGAAGGAAAAGAGAATTAGAAGGCAGCAAATGAGTCCACCCTAGTCTGTGCTCAAATACTTTTGGTTTGGAGCCTTATTGTGATAATTATCTAGATCCTCAAAGACTTGATCAATAGTAATTGCATTGGCAGTTAGACAAAATAAGTTATTTAATATGTTTTATTTTTAAATGGTTTTTATTTTTAAATGGTATTAGTAACTATATCACATATTAATACAGAAAGAAAAACTCAATATATATCATGTTAACATATGTCATGCAATCTTGGTAAACTCAACTTTTCCACTCAAGCAAACAAAAGAGTGAAAAAGGTAATTGATGTCACAGCACTATTATAGAAATAAATTTAATTTCTTAGATCCCCAAAATGTGTCTTGAAGTTTCTAAAGCCATCGGCTAGACAAGGATGTTGAGAATTTGTGTGTGTGTGTGTGTGTGTGTGTGTGTGTGTGTGTGTGCATGAACACCTGTGCACAATGTAAACTATCTTTTTGAATGGATAGCTAGTTCATGGTCACTAACTCACTAAATCTCTATAATATTTCTCAAGAAAGAGATGCTATTACCATCCTCACTTTACAGGAAATGAGCTACAGTGAGGTCAAGACTCAAAGTGATGTGTAAATATGTGATCAATATCAGGGAAGAACAAATTAGGTTTCCATCTTATCATCATGTAGGCTTCTAAGATATGATTGACATTGGCATATGTAAAACATTGAGTGCTGCATATTGACTTATGCAGCCTTGGAAGATGATGAGAGTATGTCTTCCTTACCTTATAAAGAGGCAAGGAGAGGAGACTGTGGTGGGTACCATCCTGAACTGTCCACATGAACCTTCAGAGCTAAGGCCCTTGTTCCTTGGTGGCTATGTTCAACTGTGGGAGTTACTCTCACTCAAAGAAAGCCTTAGATACAAGGGTATATCTTTTCTCTTTTAATAACAAAACCCTGGCAGGTGTGTTCATCTGCCTCCATTGCCTCAGAGGAAGCCACCGAACCTGCCATTCTAGTTGTTGGTCTCCCTAAGGGTTCTGCCAAGGGTTTTCCTTGTTTGTGTGCCATTGCTCAATCCTCCCCATCCAAAACAAAGATAGGGACCAACGTCTTCTGTACTTGAGCACACTATATTCCAATTCCAATTTAAGATATGATCATGCTTTTGTTGCTTCTTCATGCTTAGATTTTTCTTGCTCTAGAAGATTTCTTTCAGTCTTTCTGTCCCCTCCCCTATGGTCCCCTCCCTTCCCTTCCTGTCTCATTCCCACTCTTGTCCTTTTTCCATTTTTATTTTTATTTTCCAAGTTAGGTAAGGTAAAGTGTTCAGCTTAGATCCACTGCTTTCCATGTCCCCTTGGGTATCTTTGTCATGGGAAAGTGGCAGCACAGTTAACCTGCTTCTGTTTTGTTTTCTCCTTGCATAAATTGCAGGTAAGTTTCCAGTGCGGTCTCACATACCTTCATTTTTGTGAACCAACTTGCTTTTGAGCAGTGTCATCCTCCCTGCTGGGTTCTGGAAGTAGGACAATTTTCGGTGTTATTTTTAATCATGTAGCACTCAGGGAGATAATGATATTGATTAAAATGTGAGCCCAAGGAAGGTATTTCTCTTCTGGAGTGATCCATGAAGGGGAAATATGCTTCGATTCACATCTCCACTAGGTGGTGTATTATTAAAGTGCTACTGCAATTGTGGTCACTAGAAGAAATGATGTAGTATTATTCTTAAAGGGACAGAATTAAGCTCCATGAAAATGGATATGCTCATACATTTATGGTTCATTATGAAGGGACATTCAATAACAAGTATTTGTCATACTTTTAAACAAAAAACCATACAAATCTATACTGCCAAATCTAGCTTCTACTATAAGAAAATAAAATTTGAGACAAAAAAATTCAACCTGTGTTTTGATTCTCATCTGTTATGTGACCTTGTCCCTGTCCTGTCATATCTTTGGGTCGGCATCCTCCCTCTGATGTAAAAGGGAGCACGGAGTAGCTGCTAAGAGTCTTTTTACTTCTGATACTTTATTCCATTGAATTCATTACCACAGTTAAGTTGCAAATGGAGAATAAGGATAAAATTAAACCATGGGCTTGTTTATAAATATTTTATGATGAATATAGCTGTGATTTTAGCCTTTATAACTTTTAAATATTAAATAGGGCCTCTACAAAGATGTTCATTCAGACTGAATTTCAGAATACTTTATTTTAAGCCAGACAGCTTTAGGTGTTGAGAACCTCTTGTCTACCCCTTACAGCTGCTCTGGAATGAGCTCCTTTGAAACCTGCAGAAACTCATCTTGGGAGCAGAAGAGATCTTCACAGATAATTATCAGCATTAGCCAAGGGGAGAGTACCCAGCTCCTTTGTTCAGTTTTGCAAAAGACGTGTCCTCTATCATTCCACTTTCCAGACTGCTTTTTACTTGAATTATAGGACTGCCACTGAAAAGAGCCTTATCACATTTTATAATGCTATAGACATTTGCCCAATAATTCTATTGAAGGTAGATAAGAAGACTTGATAAAGAAGAAGAAAAAGAAAAAGAAAAAGAAGGAGGAGGAAGAGAAGGAAGAGAAGAAGGAGAAGAAGGAGAGAAGGAGAGGAAGGAGAAAAAGATGAAGAGGAAGGAGAAGGTGAAGGAGAAAAAAGGAAGAAGAAATACATAGGAAATCACAGAGAGTGTGTCAGCATTCAGAAGACCTGCACAGGTTCAAACCAGACAGAAATCCCAGCACTGAGAAGGGGACGGGGACACAAAGTCACACCCCTAACAACAAAGTTATTTGCTACTGATCCCTGTTGAGAAAGGCCAAATCAGTTTTCTCCAGTACAGTTAGTAGGTATATCAACCACACTCTTGGGCAGTCCCTATGCCCCAGAGTATACAGAATTCATTCCATGCTTGTTTGATTGTTAGGTTTTTGGGGTGTTATCTTGGTATTTTGTGTTATTTTTGTTTGTTTTAATTCCCACTTTGTTTTGTATTATTTGGAGAGAAAGAGAGAGATACTGACAGAATGTGAAGCCTGGTAGATAGGGAGACAAGGAGGATGGGAGAAGATTGGGGGAGGAGAAAAACATGATAAAAATAAATATACTATGTGAAATAAAAAGAAAAAAATAACACATTCAAAGTCTGCTGTCATCATGTGACCTTCTCCACTTCTTCTCATGAGTCATGTTTTCTGCATTCTCTGATTTCCCTGGCATATTGTTTCTCATTTCCTAAAATTAATTCCCCAGCACACACCTGATACCCTTCTCTCTGGCCAAATTTTACTGGCTCTAGGTTTCCAGTTCTTATCTCTTTCCTTGGAAAGTACTTCCCCACAACCTGAGTTATGGAGTTGGTTCCCTATTTCAGCCTATTTTTTTGATATAGATTCTGTCTAAATGCCAATTATCTCATTGATTGTTGATGTGTTCTGTTTTCTATATCCCGATAGATCTTAGTGACTTCCAGAGGCAGGACTAACAACCCTCCTGACATTTGTCAGTGAATGGATGAATGACTGAATCAGATCAAATGGATATTGAATGAATGAATGCTTACTGCAGCATGCAGAGGAGTTCTCTGTTTTATCACATCATTTGTTGGGCCATGGCAAAATGTCTGTCTAGCTTCCTTTCCTGGTATGCATTCAGGACCGAGGATTTAGTCTGACCTAAGCTCTGCAGGTGGAAAGTTGTCTGGGAGGTAGTTGTGCAGTGCAGTAACAGTGTGGCCCTTGTCTGTGCCAAGATTTCTTATCTACAACCTTCCAGATCTTCTTAGTGTACCAAACATGCTCTGTACTAATACATCATGATGACCTTAAGGTGCTGGGTCAGCCGCGTTTAAACCAGCATGGCTTCTCCATCCTGCTAAAGTTACAGTGATTTTTTTAGACTCTGGGTTTTCAATTTCCAGAAGAACTGCAAAGACATGTGGGATTAGTAACAGGAATTGAATCAGTTCATTTATCATGAAGGGAGAGGTCCAGTCTACCAATTCTCTTCCATAGAGAATTATTTTTTTTTAAAAAATTGCTTACATATGAGAGTATTTATATACCATCTTCACAGTCCACAAAAGCTAATCTTGTTTCCCCAAATTTGCCTGATCAATTGTTAATTTTCTGGGTACATGTCTCTTATTTTTGCCATGTGATTATATTGGATCAGATTCTGTCACTTAAAAATTACATTCTTACTTAGTTATTTGGTGACTACAACTGCATGTATGGAGGAGTATAAATGCTTACATGGGTAGAGTCTTCCTAAGTAGTTCCTCAAATATAAGAACTCATACATTACCTTAGATCCTACATACTATGTCAAAGCTTGGTGTTCAATAGACATCACAGAAGGTCATTGTTTTGAATTAGTGTCTTCCATGGAGTATTAAAGCAAGAAGAACAAAGACACCAAAAAATCAAGTATAGCTGCCGTGGCTTAAGTTTAGTATTTCCAAACTGAAAGAAAATTGTTATTCGACATTGTAAGCAATCAAGAGACAGCCAACAGAGAACTTTCCAAAAGAGAACAATTTTAATTAATATAATAAATTCTCTTTGCCTTTATCTTTTTATATCCAAGATAAGCTGGAGTAACCTATGCTAACCCACTAGTTTTTTCTACTGTCACTGACCCTACCTTTCAATGTTCTATGTTTGAAAATGCCATTTTGCCCCCTTTTATTTCTTGTTTCAAAGGCCTTTTCTATCTCTAGAAGCAACCTTTTCCATTCAACTCTACTTACTTGAGTCTACAGAGTAAAGCATTGCCCAATCACAGAATATTTAGTAACCAATTGGTTTGTGAAATATTTGGCATTCAGGAGGATAGGAGAGGAGAGGTGAGAGAAGAATTAGGTAGATGGAGAAGCTGAACAGGGATACAGGATTAACAAAGTTACATCCCACATAGAGTTGTTCCCTGGTAGGGCCAAAAGTGCCCTTTAGCTTCTGCCTTGTTAGTCATTATACATGAAGCCACTCGGCAGAGTGTGTGTGTCCTTGGGTGGTTTTTGCCTAGGATGCCTCCTGGCAACTGGAGCACATCCTTTCATGAGATGGAATCTTGGTGGCCTATTTGCTTGTCTACAATAAAAAGATAATGCCCTCTAATAAAAGTCTTATGAAACTGAAGTTTATTGAATATTTATGTAACAGAATCTTATTGACTAGACCTATGGTTAAACTGAAAGATCAACCACAAAGCCAGACTCTATCTGATAAAAACAATGATTATATTTTGTAATATTTGACAGGAAATAAAATCTTAAATAAAAGTGTTTAATGTATACATAGAAAATATATTTCCAAAGCCCATCCTAGCTTCTTTCTTTTCATAGATACTTCTAATTTGGGTAAGTATATAAATGCCTTCTTAAAAGCAAAATCAGGTGTTTTCTCCAGAATTTCTGGAAACACACCATTTCAAAATACAAAACAGAATATGAGTCACTAAAATATGAGCTAGCAATACTGCTCCTTACTAATAGTCTACAATACACAAGGTATCTTACAGATCTATTTCTTGAGAGCTTGTTTGGAGGTTTAGCCTGGGCATGCTACTACTCATGGCCCTTAATGATTTTGAGATGGTCCTCCTCTGCTTGAGGACTGTGGTCCTTTCTACTGAGTGCACGACATTAGGAGGAATTCACATGGAGCTGTGTAGGAGGAATGGGAACATCTCCACTGCCAGCCAGATCGGCCAGATTGAGCCTGATAGTCAGTGTATTTAAAGATGTTGCAACCCCATAGGAAGAACAATATCAACCAACCAGACACCTCAGAGTTCCCAGGGTCAAAACCATGAACTAAAGAATACACATGGAGGGACCCATGACTCTAGCCACATTTGTAGCAGAGGATGGCATTGTCCAGCAGCAATAGGAGAAGAAGATATTTGTACTGTGAAGGTTTGGTTCCCCAGTGTAGGGGAATGCCAGGGTGTTGAGATGGGAGTGGGTGGGTGGGAACATCTTCGTAGAAGCATGGGGAGGGAGTAGGGATGCAAGAGGGAGGGAAAGGGGATAATATTTGAAATGTAAATACATAAATTATCCAATAAAAAGTAAGCTATATTAAAAAAGTCACAACCAAATTGTTCTCCCCTCCGGTATGTTCCTTAGTGATTATGAAGTTATATGCTGGAGAATTAGTCTGTTTACCACATATAATATTTAAAACAATATTATATTTATTTCTATTCTACAGAGAGTGGAACTGAAACTTTACTAATCCATTTGTTCAAGGTTACAAATTAGCTTATTGCACATTCTGAATTGTAATAGTCAGTGTGCCCCATGTGAATGTAAATTCTTAATAATTAAGACTCATAATTGTTAAGATATCTTCTGTTCCTTAAATTTGCCTTCCTTAATCCCTTTATGGCTCCCATCCCTCAGATGTCAGTCAGTCCAAGGCTTCAGAGGATAGAACTCCTTCCTGCATGAAAGTAGCAGGGTAAAGAATTTCAAATTCTATGGGAAAGGCATGACATGGGTTAGATTGCTCAGTGGAGAAAGTTAGAAAGTTGTATAACTTTCTTGAAACTATAATACCTGGAGTTTAGCTCAAGGTATTTAGAAAATCAGAAACAAGCAACAAAAGTTAGAAACATCTTATAAACCTCACTAGTGTAGTACAAACAAAAAAGTAAAGCAGATATTGCTCATAATGATTTGCACATGAACAGATGTCTTTAATAATACTATTGTTTTTTGTTTGTAGCACAGCATG